>NC_136380.1:305176284-305213784 GCF_965140285.1 Lepidochelys kempii | reverse complement strand
AATTCTGTATGAAGTACATTTGGATTCAGGGTCCCATAAAGATTTGAAATACCTTTTGATTAGAGCTTGTAGAAAAAAGGGAAAGACATTTTCATAGAATGAATTTCAACACATTTTGTTGAAATTTCAGTATTCAATAAAATATTGACCAGCCCTACTTTGGAACCAATGTAGAGATAAATGGAGGGAAGCTGGGGTGGAAAAAAGCAAAAAAAAAGAAGAAAAGACACAGATGGAGATGAGGCCAGAGCAAAAGATTTGGAGTTTGGGTTAAGTTTGGATAAATATCAAAGATCTAGAAGGTTATATCTGACATTGAATCTACACAACTGGCTGGGAATCTTACCAGAAGAAGCTCTCATGTAATTTGTGGCACATTCACAGTCAATGCTGAGCAGCAAAAACATTTCAGCACTTTACAACTATAATAATACTGCAACTTTTCAAGTATATAGCAACTTTCATAGGAGGATCTTCAAAGGGTTAGCAACATTATTTCATTGTCACATCATCCCTTTGAGCTAGGTATTGGCAACTGAGGCTGAAGGCCTGGTTTTGATCTTATACTGGTTTTATGCTGGTGTGACTTCATTCATTTCAATGGATTTACTTCTGACTGACACCAGTTTAGTTGAGATCCAAATCAGGATCAGAGAGGTTAAATGACTTATTCAAGGAAATTAGAGAGACAAGGTGGGTGAGATAATATCTTTTAGTGGACCAGCTTCTGTTGGTCAAAGAGACATGCTTTCAAGCAACACAGAGCTCTTTTTTCACGTCTGGGAAAATAACTCAGCATGCCACAGCTAAATACAAGGTGGAACAGATTGTTTAGCATAAGTAGTTAACATATATTTCAAGGGACCATTCAAGGTGAAGTGGCTTGTTAACACCCTTCCAGTCATAGGGAAGAAAGGAAGTGCGGTGGGGAAAGCAGCTGGAGAGGGAGTGTTGTTAGTGGGTTATAGATTGTTATAATAAGCCAAAAATCCAGTGTCTCTATTCAGTCCATGATTTTTGGTGTCTAGCAAAGCTCTAGTTAATGGCAGAGGAAATGTCTCCATTTTTCTTGACCCACCAGGGGCCTCTCAAATGGTCTGGAAGAAGTGGCACGAACTGGGTGACTGGAAGGGGAATGGACAGGCCAAGAGACGGGGAAGACACAGCATCTCTTCCTGTGCACCCACTCAGCAAAGTGCACAAGAAAAGCAAAAGTAACTTGTGACTGTTTTTAGCAGCCCCTTCAAGCAGCCATGGCTGAGAGAGTCTGAGCTGCTTGAATGGGACAACGTCATAGGGCCTCCATGCAAATGGCATATAGCCTACTGTGACACAAGTCCAAGCCCTGTCATTGTGCAGTGTGGATGCTGCTCAAGTCACAGACCTGAGTCAGAAGATAGTGCAGCATGGATGAGTTAGCATGGCTGTGAGACCGGGGACCAGCAAGAGTAAACTCAGGTTTACAATGCAGTGTGGATACTCACACATGGGCTTGGAAACATTGACTGCACAGACCTGGATTTACAATGCAGCGTAGACATGGCCAAAAGGACCCCATCAACCTAAATTTACAATTTTAAAATAACATGTATTTAGAAGCCCTGTCCCTTGTGTGTAGTCTGTCTGTGTTTTTAATTTTGCTCTGAGTTGTGTGATTTTTGGCTGGTCATGTTTTGAAGTCACTTGTAAACAACAGTCTGAGCACATGCACATGTAACACAGCCCTGACTGCTCTCACCTTCCCCAGAAAAACTGGAACAGCTGGCTGCCAAGACAGCCTGAAGGATGAGGCAATATCTCGGCTTGAAACACTTCTCTCTGGGGTTGGGGGAAGAGTAGCTGGTTTGGGAGCTCCCTCCCCCCACACTGAAGACGAAGAAAAGAAAATTCCTAGTATGCTTTTGTGACCCTCCAAAGCCATATATGTTATGTAGGGGTTGTTTTTGAAATGGAGGAAGAAGCAAAAATGCCATGGGAGGGGGAAGGGTGTTACGTGGACCACTCAAAATGTGGTACTGTGAGGGAGCAAGAAATGCTAGTCAGAGGTGGATAGAAATCGTCAGTCTATCGGGGATCCTTAAAAATGCTATTGTGGGTGGCAAAATGCTATTGCAGACCCATGTCCATAAATAGTTATTATGGGGGGGCTGCAACAGCTAGTACTATGGGTCCTCTTCTCCTCCCAGAACGCTACTGTGGGGTAGTGAGGCTCACCCTCAAATAATGTTGCTGACCCCTCCCTCTGCTGTTGTAGAGTGGAGGGTTGCTATTGCAGGGAGATCCAAATGCTATTCTTGGCTGCTTTAAACAGTGATATAATTCAATAACTACCTATTGCATTTCATCACACATTTGTAGCACACAGTTTGCAGTTAATCTCCTCGGACAATCATCCTGCAGGGGAATGGGAGATGGTACCACTGCCTTCCAGAGCTCACTTATGTCACCATGGGTGAGGGGTCCAAAACCAGTACAGTGTCATTCGATTAATTCTTTATCGAGAGCAAAACTCTCACCTCTATCGCTATACCTGGTTCATTCTGGTGTTTCAGGCTACAGCAACATACTACAGAAGCCAATATAATTTTTTGTTTCATTTTACTCTCATTCTGCCTTTACCCTTGGGTGAGGAAAGGGTTTTTTGTCACAGGCATAATTTCTTAACACCAGCAAAGTCCAAATATATATTTCAGCAGAGGAAAGCGAGGAGTAAAGAAAGTGCCTCTATAATGTTTCAGCAGAAGACCCCTGGCTTCATAATATTTTGTTGCCCTTGGATTCATGATTGAGCTGCAAGAAAGGTATTCTTTCCTTAGAAAAACATCATTTCAACTTTTCCAAGTTAAGGATGTAGAAACCCCAAATATTTCGCAAACTAGGCCCCAAAGTCTTTACTTTTCAGTCTCAAACCAGAAATGACTCCTAAGATTTGTGGGTTTCGGCCTCTTTTTAAGTATAAAGGAATATTGTGCTCATAGCAAAATGACCACAGAATTTTCTACAAGATGATACACTGGAAGATAACATGCAAGCTTCCCATGCTGCACTGTCAGTAGGCCTCCGTGCCATCTTGCAACACTTTGCTATTCCTGCCCTGACCCTTTTTTGAGCACAAATGAACAATCCTGCAAAATCAAGTGGTAGTTTAATGAGATTGGAAAATCTCAGCCTATGATTAAAATAAAACTCTGTTTCATTTTATGTGACCCATACCAGATTCCAAACTGGAGTCCATATTCAGTGAACCTGGAGCAGAGATGTGTTACACATTCCTGTGCTAGCCTGACCCCTGAAACAGGGATTCAGTTAAAGTGATACTGATCTACCACTCTACCTCTGGGTTTTCCACTGTGGGGAGCAGCTTTGGGTTATAGCAGGAACTCCAACGAATCTCATCAGGTAAGGTGAACTAAATCAGTTCAACTGCAAGCTGCCCTGGGCACGTTCCTGCTTTGGTCAGCATTGCTAACTTTTTGGGTGCTAGCCTTCTACAATCCCTCTGGTAGAGGGAAGGTTGTGGCCAATTCCACCACCTCAGTCTCCTCCCCTGGAGGACTTTCCACCTTAGGAACCCCCTATCTATCTTTTTGTCCATCTGTCTTAAGAGTTTTGCATCACTGAAGTAGCTAGGGAAGTTAAATCCATATAAAGTGGGTCCCTACTGGACTTCACTGAGATTTTCCGATCTTTTCTTCTCCTTAGTTAAAGGAGGCTGTGCTTGGGAACATTTTATTTTAAATCATCATCATTAGGTCAGTTATGGTGAAAATACTTTGTGAAAGACAGGGCCTTGCCCTGAAAGTGGTCAGACTCTAAATTTGCCTGATTTCGTTTGGAAGCTCATTCCACAGCCGAACCTCAGCCACCAATCTTTCACTCAGTCACATTGACCTGAGCTTTGTGACCTCCAATATCCCTGTCACCGACCTTCGTGAGTGTTCCCCTCTGTCACTCACCAGGACCAGCTCTAGAAACCAGGAAAGCAAACATGTGCTTGGGGCGGCACAGTTCCAGGGGCGGCGTTTTTTGCTCGGGCAGTTGTGCTCTCAGAACTTGGGGCAGCAAAATTTTTTGCCTGGGGTGGCAAAAAACCTAGAGCCATCCCTGGCACTCACTAGGACTGCTGTGAGGAGAATCCAAGCCTCTGTGTCCCTGATTTCTCTGGATGTTTGAAGCTTCCCTGGGTACCAGTAGCTGTTTCCTCCCTTGGCCTTTCTGGCTCATTTCCAGGGCACTGACTCTCAGTCTACTGCCCCTTCTTAGAAATGGAGCTCCTTGGCCCACCTTCCTTAGGCCCCCAGAATCAGGACTGACCCCTAAGATACCACAGTTTCTTAAACACACTCTGTCCTAGAACTCTACCCCAAAGATGTGAAGCTTCTGGTTTACAGTTTAACGCTGACAGGGGCAGCAGCAGTTGTGAATCAGTTAACACACACTCACCACGGAGTCTGATGTATTTATACTCTTTTACATAATCACGTAAATCACAGGAGAGGACAGATTACATAAAACACCAAACACTGTTCATCACTCCTTTTTTGGGCTGGGGTCAGACTCCTTTGGGTTATCCAGACTCCTTCTGTTTCAAAACATGGCTTGTAAACTTTCACATGCGGGGTTGCTTCTCCCTCATAGACTGCAGGAAAATGGCCTCTGAGAAGAACAGTTTCTACTCTTAAAACCTCCAGGCCCAGTGTGTTAGGAGGCACCTTTGCCAGCTTCCCCACATGCACAAATCCCTGCCAGGTGACTTCATTGCCAAGGCAAGCTCTGCCCTGCTAAACCAGTTCTTCTGGGCAGGTGCCAGTCTTTTGTCTAGAGCAAATAGATTTCCAACAATTGGGTACTTAAAATCAGCTATCCTCTATTGTCAATCCTAGATCTCTATGTGTTGGGACTTCGGTCCAACATGGAGACAAACAGGTAACAGAGAAGGCAAAAAGTTGCCCATTCAAAATGGAAGTTCCCAGCCTGACAAAGATAGTTAGAGATCATAATCGCATACAGAGACTGTATAGACAGATCTCCAAATTGTCACATTCCCAAAGGAATTTAGCATTTCAGGTGGACCATGGATGCAGACATGGTCATGGATGTAGCTAGGTCTGACCTACCGATGTCTTTGTAAGTTCCTTGTTAGTGTACTTAGTGTTAGTGCTTCTGGTTGTCAATGTACATAGACTGGGAGTTCATGACAGGATTGAAGTATAGAGTGATATGTCTCATTCAGGAGTTGGGAAGCCACATTCTGCTCAAAATGGAGCTGCTGTATGGCATCCAAATACAGTCCTAGGTATAGTAAATTAAAGCAGCAGTCTGGAGGCGTTGCATACACAGATCACTTTGACCAGCTCCTCATCCAGGATTAATGCATTTCCAAGCAAGATGCAGGTGATAGAAGGCTTTCTTTATGTCACTTATGCTATGTTGTGTCTGTGTTCTTTAGAGGATAAAAAACCTGTAGCACATGGTGCTACCTTACTTCCCACTTTATCTGTATTACAAATATATATTTTTAATTCTGTTACATTTCTGTTGGGGAAGACAATAAAGTGTTTAGTTTAGTTTTTAAATCTAGAAGATACATACAGTAAAAAACAAAACAAAATACAGTAGTATAGGGAGTCCAGCTGCCACATAGAAAGTTGATCTTTCTAAATCCCTCTGGCCTGAACAAAATTTCAGTTTAGAACAATTTTATGAGATTTCTCTGAGTAAAGCCTACCTTCAAATCCCACTTGAAGTATTATGTTTTCATGTGTCAAACACTCATTAAAAAATAAACAAAAACATGTGCACAGATTCTAAAAGAAACTGAAGACATATGGTCTGCAGAATATGAAGAAATGTGATTATTCAATCCCTCAGTGATGTCTGTTCAGAATGACACCTCCAGCTGTAGATTTTGGCTACATAAGCTATTTGACCATCAAAATCTGAATGGAACAGCTCATCTTATGTACCAAAATTGTGTTTCTCCAGCATCAATATATTTTCTAAAAGAATGTAGTTTTTTTCTTGTTGTATAAGAGACTGACAGTATTACTGGATTTCACAGGTAGAATTATTAGTTATTTTTTCCATAGCAAACTAGGAAGATATTTACACACGCTATCTTTCTATCCATTTATTTTAGTATGTAATAGAGAGATATAGCCATTATGGTGGCCCGGCCTCCTAAAGACTTATGTGGGAAAGGGTCCCCTCTATACAAAAGGTTTTTGTGTGACTGGTGCTACGGCAAGGGTATGTGGGTATCAGATATATACCAGCCTTACTTCACATGATGCAGAATGTAGATATGTAGCCAAGAGATGTAAGCAAAGCATGAATCTGGCACAAGCAGCTCATGGCCTTCAGAGTTGAAGCACAGCATCTTCAGGCCAGAGTTGCTGAACTGAAGAAGCAGAGAGAAAGGTTGAATTATGTATAGATCCAGTATATAAAGACTTCATAGAGCAGGCTCACCTCAGAATTGGTAGCCCTAATCCTCCAATCGAGGAAGCTAGTTTTGTGTTTGGAGGGGGCCAAAGTGTAACAGAGGGACAAATTCCCTTATTTGGGACCAGGATTTCAACAGAGGTGGAGGAGGTCAAACATCAAGGAGGACACTCCAGGAAATGCGGTTACAATTAGGACAGGCTGCTATGAGTTTTAGAGATATTTATAATGGGGTATGTGATGACTATGACAGCTGTTCAGTGACTTACAGAGCAGGTTTGAAGGTGGCAGATCTTGCGAGACATCTAAAAAAATCTGTTAGTGAGTGCTTGGGATTGTAGCATATATTGGTACAAATGATGGTGTAGGGGAGAGGTGTAGGGAAAAGGTCCTGGAAGGTAAATGTATATTAAAACAGCTTAGCGTCCGGGCATCTAGGTAGCTTTTTCTGAAATGGGAGGAATTTCAGGGTGCCAGGGTGTACATTGGTACGGTACATTTATTAGGCACTGGGGAATGTTTGGGAAAAGGCAGAGTGTTCTGAAGGGACAGTCGGCACCTTATCCAAGGTGGAATCAGACTGCTGGCACAAAAAATTAACAAGGTTTTGAGAGGAGCTGAGGGAAAGCTGACAAGTGCTGAAGAGCATGCAAGTCAGACAAAGACGTGCTTGGGATGTCAGTAATATTAAAGCAACTCTCTATCCAGTAAAAGTTAAGACACAAATTACAACTGAAATGGAAGTCTAGACTGAGTTCACTGAGTTAAATTCTGGAAAAGTAACTGAGTGTCAAAAAAAGAAGTTAAATAAAGGCAGGCACGTGGTAAATAATAATAATAACCCCCCTGTAAGTTCTTATATACCAGTGTGAGAAACTACAAAGTAAAAAATAGGTGAACTGCAGTGCCTAGCAAAGGAAGAAGACCTTTACTGAATCATGGTTCAGTATTATTAAAACATGGTGGAATGACAAAAATCAGTGGGATATTGCAGTAATTGCTTATTATATGTGACACAGGTAGGGACACCCTATAGTTAAGGTAGCTGGACTCTTTCCACTGTAGGACTTTCTATTCAATTGAGTATAACTTTGCCAAACTTTTACAGTTTAGGCTGAAATGTTCCATGCCAGATGTCTGCCTCAGCCTGTATTTGTTTTAAACATTTTATCTAAAATGGTTCAGCCATTTCTGAGAATGAGGCTAGGGAAAATAACATATTTTAAAAATTAAAATCATCTTTCGGCTGTTTTGTTGAGAAGCAGTAGTGCATCTATGCTTTGGAGTAGAAATTTGAAATTTGGTTGGGAGAGCTACCCTGGTGTCAGGGACATTCCCAGGAAAAACCATCGAAATTTGGCCAAGTTATGAGCCTCTTAAAATCTCAGTTCACACATGCTTAGTACAGATTCATTAGAGTTCGGCAGCTAATTTGCCACAAAGACTCCATCTGCACTGAGCTTTCTCCATCTTCTCACAGCACCTATCTGCAACTGGACTGCATGTGCACCTTACCTACAGAGGGTCTGAACAGGCTCCATCTCTGCACTGCATAAGCTGAGCAGGACTTTCCCTGCAAATGTTCCTTCCAGCAGCTAGGGGCTACAGTGGTACTAGGCACTACAGTTGAGAGTAGGGTGCTCTCTCAGTGCTCAATGCACAAGATCTAGAGGAACAAGGTAGGATAAGGGGAAACAAGCACAGATCCTGTAAAGAATCATGCCTGTCTAATCTGCTAGAATTCTTTGAACATGTCATCAAGGTCATGGATAAAGGACAACTGGTTGATATAATTTATTTTGACTTTCAAAATGTCCTTGACAAAGTCCCTCACAGGATGCTATTAAGGAAACAAAGTAGTCATGAGGTGAAAATTAGAGTGCCATCATGGATTAGAACACAAGAGGCAGCAAAGAAAAAGAAGAAAAAATGGTCAAATATCAACATGACAAAAAGTAACAGTGGGATGCCCCCAGGTTCCATACTAGGACAAGCCATGATTAACATATTTATCAATGACTTGAGAATGAGGTGAACAATGAGGTGCAGACTCATGCAGATGACATAAATGTATGTACTTTATTCAAGGTTGGAGAAGACTTAAAGGAATTTCAGATGGACTTAATTATGAAAGCATGAAATTCAGTGATCATAGAATCATAGACATGTAGGACTGGAAGGGACCTCGAGAGGTCCTCTTCTAGTCCAGTCCCCTGCACTCAGGGTGGGAATATGTAATAACTAGACCTTTCCTGACAGGTCTTTGTCTAACCTGTTCTTAAAACCTCCAAAGATGGAGATTCCACAACCTCCCAAGGCAATTTGTTTCAGTGCTTAACTACTCTGATAGGAAGTTTTTCCAAATGTCCAACCTAAACCTCCCTTGCTGCAATGTAAGCCCATTGCTTCTTGTCCTATCCTCAGAAGTTAACAAGAACAATTTTTTCCCTCTTCTTTGTTACGACCTTCTATGTAATTGAAAACTATCATGTCCCCCGCTCAGTCTTCTCTTCTCCAGACTAAACAAACACAATTTTTTCAATCTCTTCTCATAGGTCATGTTTTCTAGACCTTTAATTATTTTGTTGCTCTCCTCTGGACTTTTGCCAATTTGTCCACATCGTTCCAGAAATGTGACACCCACAACTGGACACAATACTCCAATTGAGGCCTTATCAGCATGGAGTAGAGCAGAAGAAATACTTCTTGTGTCTTACTTACAACACTCCTGCAAATACATCCCAGAATTATATTTGCTTTTTTTATTTTTGCCATAGTGTAACACTGTTCACTCATATTTAGCTTGTGATCTATTATAACCATCTGATACCTTTCTGCAGTACTCCTTCCTAGGCAGTCATTTCCCATTTCGTATGTGTGCAACTGATTGTTCCTTCCTAAGGGGAATACTTTTCATTCGGTCCTTATTGAATTTCATCCTATTTACTTCAGACCATTTATCTAGTTTCTCCAGATCATTTTGAATTTTAATCCTATCCTCCAAAGCACTTGCAACCCCTCCCAGCTTGGTGTCATCTACAAACTTTATAAGTGTACTTTCTATGCCATTATCTAAATAATTAATGAAGATATTGAACACAATTGGACCCAGGACCAATCCTTGTGGGATCCCACTCAATATGCCCTCCCAGCTTGACTGTGAAACACTGATAACTTCTCTCTGGGAACATTTTTCCAACCAGTTATGCACCCACCTAACAGTAGCTCTCTCTAGGTTGTAGTTTCCTAGTTTGTTTGTGAGAAACCAAGTGATAAGAAATGCAACGTAGTGCATGCTAGAACTGGAGATCTGAACTACTTGTTTACTTTGATGTGTTTTGAATTAACTGTAACCACTTTGGAAAAAGAGTTGGTTATCATTGTGAACAACTCGATGAAAATTGCTGCTAAATGTAGAAGTCAAAACAGCAAACAATGATAAATACTAAGGAATGGAACAGAAAATAAACTACCTGCAATACTGTGCTTATTTCTGGCCACTGTAGCTCTGAAATGATATAGCAGGTACAGAGAGAAGCAAGAGAAATTATTAGAGGCATGGGATGATGTTTACATGAAGAGACACTGTTTAACTTAGAAAGGAAGGAAATAAAAGATAGGACATAAAAGAAATATACAAAATAATAAATGCTAGAGAGAAGGAAAAACAGGCATTCCTTTTTATCCTGTCTCATCCTGTAGAATACAAGGATGTTCTATGAAATTGAAAGGCAACAAAAAAAAACAAATCCAGGAAAATACTTTTTTATCTTATGTATAATTAACCTATGGAACTCATTACCACATCATCTCACTGAAGCCAAGAGTGTAACTGTATACAAGAAAGGATTAGAAATGTATATGGACAGTGAGAAGATCCACTGTTACATTAGGTAGGTTATGTTTATTCTTTAGAAGAGTTAATAATAGTCATGCTTCAGTGCATAAGCAACCATTAATTGGAAGAGATTAGGTTCCTACAGAGTTTCTCAAACCTTTTTCTGAAGCATCTGGTAGTGGCCATGTTCAGAGACAGGATATTGCAATATGTGGATGATTAGTCTGCTGTTGCAATTCCTAAATTCCCATGAATTATACTCCTGGGGAAATTCTGCACCAAAAATTAAAAATTATGTACACAATATTTTAAAATTCTGCAAAATTCTACATATTTTATTTGTCAAAATAACACTATATAATCACGCCAGTTTCAATTATTTTGGTAATTTATTTCAAAATACCTGTCAGCAACTATGTCTGTAACAATACAGATATACACAAAAAATTCCCTCTGGAGTAGAGAGTTAAAGAAACGCCTATGACAACCCAGTTCCTACTTTTCTCCCCCTTACCCCCAGATCCCAGCTGGGGGACCAGACACCCCCACCCCCTGCCCCCCACCCAGAGCCAAGCCACATGGTGCCCCCCTGCCCAGACACCTGCACCCTTAACAGCCCAGAGCCCAGCCGTGGGGTGCTCCCTAGCCCAGAAACTGGCACCTCCTAGCCCCCAGAGCTCAGCCATGGCATGCTCCCTAGTCCAGACACTTGCACACCCTACCCCCAGAGCCCAGCTGAGGGGTGCCTCCCCAGCCCAGCCACCCACATCCCCTCCTTCCCCAGAGCCCAGCTATGGGCCACTCCCAGCCCAGACATTCTCCCCCCCTACTTTCCCAGAGCCCAGGGATCCAGAGGGAGAAACAGGCTGAAGCTGAGCCCTGGGCTTGTGTGCAATTTCCTACACGCTGTCGCCTTCCTTCAGGACATGCCAGGAACTTCAGCTGCCCAGAACCCTTCAGCTTCATCCCTCTCCCCCACAACAGTGTCTTCTATTTGTGAGCTGGTCTCTGCTGGGTCCAGCATCCCCTAGTGCTGGCCAGCAGCACTGCAGCCCATTTCTGAGGGGTGGGGGAAGGAAATTCTGTGCAGATCATTAATTTCGGCATGAATTCTGCATTGCACAGTGGCGCAGAATTCCCCCAGGAGTAGAATTATGGAGGCACAATAATGATTCTGATGTGTCTAGATAGATTCATCATCACACAACATGTATGTCTTGTTTTGTGACATGTATGGTTGTATGAGAGGAAATACTTTACATAAACTGTGAATAACAATAAAGTATTAAAACTTCTGTACAGTTCTGAGATAAAGTTATGTGATGATAATGGCTAAGGTTCAGTTAAGACTTTTAAACAATTGTGACTGTTTTTCATGGGGCAGAGCTATGGTTATTTGGATGACAATAATTGAGATTTTTTGTTTTGTTTTGTTTAATGCTCTATATGCATGAACTGAGAATTAAGGTTGTAAATTCTATAGTATTTAATGCTATTTTATTTTGAAGGATATATTTGGTATCTGAAATTGACCTTAGCAACCTTAACTGTAACCTATTGAAGTTTTTTGTTTTGAACTAAAGATATATGTATGTGTGAGTATGAATGCAAATTTGATTATAAGAACATAAAATATATCAATATATCTCTCTCATATGCAGGCATATGAGTGTGTGCGTGTGTGTGTGTATATACATTTTTATTCATATTTACACACAGGGTAAAAATATCCTACTTTCTAGCCTGCTGCTAGCAGGAATAACCAAGCCATTTAATTTGAATGCACAGATTTAATTTAGAGTTTGTAAACAAAACTGTAAAATAGAAAAACTGAAAAATACAGTGTTATTTATGTTGAATGTAGTCCAGACCCTGTTCTGAGAGAGAAGAAAGATGATTTCCACAAGTACCCACTACAAAGAGTCTTGGTTGCTTCTTTTAGTTTTCCTACAACAAAAAGTCATGCATTTCAATTCTGGAGTCTCAGTGAAAAGCCAGCGTCCAATCCTGTAAACCTTTTCTTACTTAAATAGTGTTTATACTTATAGGACTCAATTGTGTGTGGTGTTCAGCACCTTCACCTCCCATCAGCCATTGAAATTGAGGGTGCTCAACACCTTGTAGAATCATGCACTTAGCCTTCCAATAATGAGATTCTCCTAGAGGTTTTCATTCAAGACTGTGACATGTAGAGAATTATGAAGCAAAGACCCATTCTCAATCACAACCAGTCACTAGGGCTTCATAGGCTAAATCTTCCTCCCTGCCCTATAAACAGCGATGCGAGGGAGAAGGCAGGAACGCTTTTCAATTGCAAGAGCCTCCAACAGTTTTGAGAAAGTGGAAGTCCTTTATCCAAGCTGCTGATCAGAACCAAGTCCCCCACACGGCTCAGCAATCATCGGTTGGCCCACTAATATATCGGTATATATATAATAATATCAGTTGGCCCACTAAAATAGGCACACTATTTTTTCTATTTAACAATGTGCAGGGTGGTCATCAGTTCTGCCTCTCTCCCTAATCCCAGAGCCACACAATAGAGCGAGGGCCAAAGTGTCTGCTGCTACCAGCAGCGGGAGATTCAGAAAAGGTGGCAGTAGTGCTTGCTGGAGATGAGGGCACTTCTTTACATAATCTTCCTAGACCCCTCCCAAGCAGTACCTCAGTTTCCACCCATAAAATGTGCAGTCCAACCTATTACATGAGGGTAACCTACCCTAGAAAGCCATGTAACTTTTAATTAGAATAATAGCTAAAAGATGAACCATGGAAGGGACACTGAATTCAGTATGGTATCATATTCACATCTTAATTTACCAGGAAGGCTTTTACAATTTTTTTTTATTTTATTATGGACAAAAATATGTTTAACAATAGCTTACAAAGTTATTTCTGAGGATTCCCCTATCTGGCAGGACATTCATCCCATGGGGTCCAGTGGAGTTTTGCCTGAGTTACTCAGAGAAAATTTCAAGTTTTAAAGCTATTGAGACCAGAGAAACATGTCTTTTGTAGACTCAGGAAAGTGTTCTTCTCTGATTTCATTCACATTTAGTTCTTATCCTTAGAACTTCTGCTTATCATCTTGAAGGGCCATATGTGCACAGTATGTCTTTCTAACATTCTGTTTTCCTTGGATGTGTTTTTATGAGTATTTGCTCCACTGCTTATTTTAAAGCACAGGATGACTTATGGTTTATGTAATGTATGTGTAACCAATTGGTTAGTGTGTGCTACAGATTAGCCCCCTGCGTCTTTGCCTGAAGCCCAGAGGATGTGGGTCTGTTACATTCTGAGCTTGAAAGTCTAGTTCTTTAGCTCAAGCTAAAGAGACACATGGTTTAGCTCTGGAAGTCCCTAGTGCAATCCTCAGAGTGAACCAAGATGGAGACTTGCACATATGTCCTCTATATAAAACCAAACACTAACCTATCTGAAACATTATGGGCCCAATACAGAGAGAGAGAGATCAAAGACCAAGACAACAGGCTTTTTTTGCATGCTACTAAGCACTGGGGCTCAGGGAAGAAATTTTAGGCCCAGCCTGAATGCACTTTAGTACCAGGACACCTGTATATCTGGGCCATTATCACTGTTTCCAGGTATGGGGAGATGGAGTAGGCATGGACAGAATGTGTGCAACATGTTCATTTCTGCAACTTCTACCTTTTCTTGTGGAGATTAACTTCAGAAGTCACTTCCCCAGAACACAAGAGGAAGTGTATAGACATATTAACCAGTAAATCCATAAGCACTTCACCTAGAGTTCTACAATTTTACTAAAAATACTAAAAATAAAATAAACTTAACTCCCATGTTCTTGATTATATTTTTTAAAAAAGCAGGAGAAATCAGTGACATTTGGGGAGCTTTCTAACAAGGTAGGTTGGCTAGTTAATAATTCTGGAAGTAGGTAGCTAATGGTTGGGAAGAACAAATGCACCAAAGAGTAGGGCACAGACCTGCCAGGTCTATGTGTTTTCTATGTGGATCCTGTAGGGTAAGAAATACGTAGAAATTAGTCTTTGGCCTAAGTTAGCCTAAGTATGGAGGAATATGGGAAGTTGCTAGTGTGAGAAAGTTAGAGCTAAGCTGGAAATAATAAGATGGGGAAATTGAAGTTAGCAAAATATGACCCAGGGCTATGTTGCCATTATGTTTTGGTTATAACTGGTTTGAGCAAGATTTTTAATTGAGTGTTTTTGAGAATTGTGAATGTTTTATTAATATGCTATCTATGTTGATAGTATGGGAAGGACATTGATGCAGATGTTCATGGACGGAGGATAAACCATGGGCTCAGGGAGGCTAGTACCTGTCCCAGTCTGCCCCTCCTGCCCCTCTTCCCCCATCAGAGCTCAGGGCCCCTCTCCGCCCCCTGTGGCTGCCACTCCCCTTCCCCAGCCCCAACCCAGGGCTGCATGAATGCCTCCAGCCCCAGAGTGCTGGGCAGATGGCATGCGGCCCCCAGGCAGGTGGCATGAGGTCCCCATCTCCCGAGTGGGTGCATGGCTCTCAGCCCCCCGAGCACCAGGTGGGTGGCATGGCCCCCAGCACCCCCAATGCCCCCCTAGCACAGGGCGGGCAGCACCAGCGCCTCCAGGCCCCCACCCCCGAGCACTGGGCACCATGGACCCAGCACCCCCCCAGCCATGGAGTGCCGGGTGGCACGGCCCCAGCACCTGGGGGCCCCCCAGCGCTGGGTGGCCACAATCACCCCAAGTCCTGGTTGCAGCTGTCCTAGCCCCAGCCCCAGCATGCTTCCAGGAATAGGAGAAGCTTGCCTGGGCTTGGACCAAGGGGGAAACAGCAAGCAGGAGGGGCCCTCAGGCGAAGCATGGGCAAGGCCACTCGGGGCTGTTTGGGGAGGAATAGCTTCCCCCAGCCTATAATACACGCTGCCCAGGCAGATGTTAGTTTAAATAATGGGTAATGTAAAGAGCCAAAAAGGAGGTGGCGGAAATATAATTACAGCAAGGGGCAGTTGGATATTAATTAACATATAATGAATTATAACAGGAGAAATAGCGCTAAATTGCAAGAGCTCTCCCGTTAACACAGAAGAGTACCATTAGGTTCCAGGATCACAAGGCTATACTTCACTCTGTTGTCAGTGGACTGATCACCCATTGATACACTATTCACCTTTATGTGTAAGTATATTGTAGTATTGTGTAAATGATAATTGCATGTGTGTTTGCTTAACTAATCATTTTCCTTTTAAATAAAATTTGGTTTGATCATTCAAAGTATCACCTAGTGGTCCTCTACTAATTGAATTTTCTAAAGCCAATCTAGAGACTTGGACCTGAAAATTAAGCTGGGGTTTATTACACCCTTATCTTTACTAACTTAATACTAATTGGAAATATTTCAGCATAAAGGTTTCAATAGGTTACAATCCTCAGCAGGTGTAAATCCACATAGTCCAGTTATTTCATTGGAGCTAAGCCAATTTATACCAGTTGTGCTTCTGCAATATGACTCCTTCACACGCTCACATAGCCAGCTTCAGGATCAGGCTCCAAGAACAAAAAAATAACTTTTGAAAGGAGATCCCTGGAAGATAAGGTAAAATATTTGATGCTGGCAACACCTTTACAAAAGGATTTCTGTGAGCTAAGCTGATTGGAAAAAAAAGCACTTAAAATCATGATAACATCAGTACATAAAACATGGCACTACTAAAATAAAATTGAAACAGGTCAGAAGTTTTCAAATTAATACTTTCATTCGCTGTCTGCTGGAAGAGATTTTGTTGAATCACTCATCATTTTAATGGCCTTAATTCATCCCATTTAAGAACTGAATATTACATAAATGATTATCAGTTTTCTTGTGCAGCTTATCTTATTTTAAATAACTTAAGAACCATTACAAGATGTATACTTCACACATATAAAAATGTGCAAAGACCACAGAACATTTAGATTAATACTAATGAGATAATCCACCTGCCTATTTCACTGCACAACAGCTGCACATATTTAAAAGGTTCAATTAAACTTTATTCAGCACATAGATAATTGATCCAGTGTGGGGAATGATGTCACCAGTAGTTTAAAAAAAATTACCATTTAGAATAAAAATGCTCCAATAGAAAAACTTGAAATATAAAAGTGACATACAAATCATCCTGCAAACTTTGTTTTATTGAGCAAGGAAAAGAGGGAAAATAAAATAAAATCATAGCAGATACAATATGCAGGTGCCAATTATTTAATTTCCCTTCTAAAAGGGGCAATACATAGTCTAAATTAGAAATTTATGTTGCTATCCTTACATATGGAAAGTTCAAATATGTCTTTAATACCTGACTGACTTTATTTTTATCTTTTTCACAGATTTTACAACTTCCATTTTCTTAAAAGGATCTGTATCCATAGCAATATACTTCCATATTATTCTTATTTAATTATTTACTGTATATAGCACTGAAAGTGTGGGAGGCACTTTTCAAACAAATAGGAGGTATGTGATTGGAAAAGTTTCCCCCATGCCCCTTGCCCCTGCTGTTACATCTGAGGCCCGCTACTGATTTCAGTGGGAGTTTGGGGTATGCTAGAAACACATGTTCAAGCCTCTGATCCAGAGCACCAAGAATGAAAGCACAGTCTCATGTCAAATTTGTGCCACACAAATCCTATGGGAGTGGCCAACAACAAACATTATTCGGTTCTCAATACCTTTACAATGTCAATTCTGAAACTGCGTGTGTCAGTCACTAATACTTTGTCCAGTTCATTTCAAGATGATACACACATTAATAAAGAGAAAGGGAAATCATAACAAACAAACAATAATAACCTTCTATCTAGGTACAATTTAGTTCCCGTCCATCTAGTATCTTAGTAGCTACCCATACTTTGCATTGAAATAGCACCTTTTATCAATGGCATAGAGGTGTTCCAATAAAAGTTTTTTATTCAGAAAGAGAAATTGAGAAAAGAGAGGTTAAGATCTGAATGTATGGACGTGTGCACTCATCAGGAGTGCCTTAAGTTTTGGGTGGCCTACTTGTGATATCTCATGCCTGCTTTTTTAGGGGGGTGTGCATCTATAGCTCCTACTGAAGTCCAATCTAGTTATAATTGTTCAGCACTTTTGAAAAATAAGCAATATGTGACCCCAGCTGGCCAACGAAAAACCGAGCTCCTCCCCGCCACAAATTAGTGAACATTTTGGACATATCTGCCTACGTCTTACCCAAGATCATACAATGAGCCAGGGTTGGGAACAGAACTCTGTTGACACAACTTCTGAACCAGTCTCCTAGTCCAATCACTAGTCCATACTGCTCCTTACTTGGTAAAATTATCACAAATGTGTGTCAGTTTTACTTTACTTACTATGGGCCAAATTCTTCAATCCTTCCTCATGCTAAAGTCAGGCATTTCCCTGCTACGTGTGGACTAGCAGGTTTATTGGATCAGTTTCAAATACAGTGAAGTATTAGTACATTATTTCCTTAAACAGTAGGAAAAAGGACCAAATGCTGTGCTCAGTTGCACCCACACACCATCCATGGTAAGATATACATGGATAATTTGTGGTAAAATTTGTCCCATAGAGTTTAATTAACCTGCACTAAAATTAGTTGTCTCACCTATGATTTCAAATAGTGCTTGTTGCTGCATATAACTTAACTGTAATTAAAATTACTTTAGGTACATTTCAGATAGATGGACAGATAAATAGATAGAGAAGATAGATATACACACATATTAATATACACATACATAGTACAGTTCATTATTCTTGACTGTGAGGGCTTATGACTATTGACATTGTCAATTTTTATCTCACTACTCATCACTGCTTACTGTGAGTGCTAATGGTATCTTTCCATGGAGTTTGTGTGTGCTGCAATGTAAATTCGAACATTGCTAGTGTCAGTCACTAATCTACCTCATTCAGTTCATGTCAAGATGATACATCACAATGCTCAACAACTGTCATTCCTGCTTTAAACAGATCTACATTTTTCTCAACTTTACAATTAAATATAAATATATATCATTTTGGTTCAGCATCAAGTTCCTATCTTACGATATGACCAAGGCATTCTACTAATATTCCAAAGCAATTACAGATTGGTAAAAATTGTTTCTTTAGAAAATTAAGCACGTTAAAATACCAGATACACTTGAATATTGTTTTCAATAAGCACAAGAAGCCAACTTAGATCTTTTTTCTTCAAATCTAAGAACCTGCTTTGTGTCACTGAACTTTCACTTGCCAATATTACTTTATTTCATTTTGAAAATCATTTTGAAAATCAGTTTAAAAACCACAAAACTACAGCAAGTTAACTATGATATTATTAAAATGAATCATTTGTAATATAGAGGGTGAGTAAAGTTTTAGAGGGAAAAGCTGAGACATTATTGTTTTATCCCTTCCCTTTACTCTGTTTATTTTTCTGCATCTCCTTTACTGAACATTCTTTCATATTCATTCCTAGCAGGGCCCACCCCTTCTTTGTGTTTTGTTCCCCAGCTCTAAGTCCTACCATATTTCTGTTGTTCTTCTGATTCTATATTCCATTCTTCTCCTCCTGGGTTTTCTGTTCATCTGAATCTTTGCTTTAATCTACACTTGTTTCTTTTTTCTCACTCAGGCCTCTCCTACTATAGTAAATGGTGCCTTTCTGGCAATTGATTGTCTGCAACTGATCAAAAGAAAAGGAGAACTTGTGGCACCTTAGAGACTAACAAATTTATTTGAGTATAAGTTTTCGTGAGCTACAGCTCACTTCATCAGATGCTTATGCTCAGATAAATTTGTTAGTTTCTAAGGTGCCACAAGTACTCCTTTTCTTTTTGCGAATACAGACTAACATGGCTGCTGCTCTGAAATCTGCAATTGATGTAACTGCAAATGTAGACTAGGGTAAACCTTGATCAGCTGTGGTTCACCAAACTATGAATAACCCCTGCTTTGACCCAGCAGGTCCTGGTCCTGCTGCCAGTGACTCTCAGATTCCACAAGTGTAGTGTTTCAGTGATGATTGAGGCAGGTTTTGTGAAAACTGATTTATTTAATTAACAAGAAATAGCTTATATAGTAGAGGTAGTATTTTGTGTTACTGTAATCTATCTTGGCTGCATTCTCTGTCTGGGCAACTGGTTCCTGTTTGGGTCTGAGTTTTGGAGCTGGTCAGAAATTTTTTGTTGAAAGGGTTTTTTGATGAAAAATTCCATTATCATCTAAATCAACATTTAGATAAAATTGTTCAGAAAAAAACTAAATGAAGCATTATGATAATATTGAAATGACCCATTTGGACATTTTCTGAATGGAACGTTTTGATTTTATTTCAGAATGACTTTTTGAAATGAAATTAGTTATATATATACACACACACACACACACAGAGTTAAAAAGTTGAAATTGGAGGTAAATGTTTCTATTTTATAGAATGAGAAACATTTTTATCAACTCAAAATAGAAGTTTTTTGGGAATTTCATTTCATGGGAAATTTTGAATTTTTTTGGTTTTGTTCCATTTTGAAATGGAAAAAAATAGAAATAACAAAATTTCCTACAAAATGGAAAATCCAGTTTCCACGCATCTCTAGTGAGAGTCAGGAAGCATAGTATCCTGCAGGATATATGGCAAGTTTAAAGTTCCTGATGAAATTCACCTATTTATAGCACAGCAGGGGTATATAGTATCCCGCAGACCCGATCAGATGATTGCTACAGAAGCTGCTGGGTTTATCAAGCTACTCAATACTAAAAATTATTAGCAATCATGGTCCTATAACCTTTGATGAGCTCTTCAACAGCTGACAGCAAGGTCATGACTGTCTCCCAGTTCCTGTTGCTCTGTGGATTCATTTGCTTTCAACTAGCTCTCACCCTACATGTTCTAGCCCACATACGGTGACCACCTTTTCAAAAAACAAAAGCTGGACACATGCAGGAGTCTTGCCCCCTCCGTGGCCCTGCCCCTGCCCTGCCTCCTCTTCCCCTGAGGCCACTGCTCCTGGCCAGGCTGGAAGTTGGAGCCAGGCCACGGTAAGAGCCACCCAGGGAACCCGGGCCACTGAGGGGATCCCCTGACTCTCCACCCTTCAAATAGGGAAGTCATAAATATTTGAAGATTTGGTCTTGCTGATGCACAATCTGTAAGTGTCCACTCATTTTTAACAACATACCAGGCTGCAGTGATTTAGACACCAATGGACTTAAGTACATGTAAATCTAGAGATGCACATGCTGAAATAAATACAGTTGCATTTATTTCAATAATTTAAGTGATTATGTGCACATTTCTCCAGTCTGTGAACTGACACACATATGAGAACTTCAGATAAACACATTCAGAGACTCTAATTCTGGGCCCAGTTAGGCACATGCAACATGTAATTTGAATGTTCCTCCTTGTTTGAATATGCATTCCGTATAACAGAGCGTTCACTGAAATAAATATAGGTGTGCCTGATTCTGTTCTCACACCCGTTTATACCTTGGAACTCCATTGACTCTTTACTGGCCAGAAACTTGTGCAGTTGTTTGTCCCTGTGCAAAGTGAGTGTAAAATGCTAATATTCTGATCTGATGGTGTTTTATACTCACTTTGCTCAGGTAGAAATGACTGTACAAGGGGGCATAGTGAATCAAACTCATTGATTTAAGGAGTAACTGCTGATTTACACCAGCAGAAATGACTGCTGATTTACATTGGCACAATCAGGCTCTTATGGCCTCCTGCAATTCTGCCCTCAAAAACATTGGTGTAAATCAAGAGTAACTTTGTTTATTTCAGTGGCGTTATTTAAATCAGTGGAACTACTCTGGATTTATTCTGGTGTAACTGACATTAGAATCTAGTTACGAGATAATGTAACATTATGGATGAGCATTTAAATGCAGAAAAATCAGGAAACTCATATATATATTTTTCGCAGCAAACAGATCTCAGCCACATAGCAGAGGTATACACTGTATGAATGATTAAAACTTAGCAGTAATAGAATATACTATATATGCATATGGAGGTCAAGTTTCAATTCCTGTGGGAACCATAACTTGAATTTCTTGACTTGTATGTTTAAATCTTCAAACATAGCATTAATTTTCATATTGAACATATTGCAGCTTTGACTATGAAATGCATTATCCTGCATTACTTTGCTCACCTCACAATAAAAATGGTTTTTGAGGTAACCATGCTGACTTTGATATTTTTTGCATAGCTTTGATTAATTGGGTTACTTAAATAAGGGTTACACACACAAATTCTGATTCCTAGAAATCTGGTCTGCTTTGAGCTAAGATACGATCATCACAACTTGTTCCTTTGGTGAATGAACAGCCCTAATAACAGTGTTAAGCATTCAAAGGAAGGTTTCAAAAGCAAATGTGGTAGATTGCACAGCTAAGACATACATATATCCTTTATTTAGGATGACAAAAACTTAAACATATCTTTCAGTACTGTCTCTGACATATATACACAGTATATCACTGCTCTGGACACCAAGTTATTTAAAGCTATTATTTAGTGCCATAATAAGTAGTAATTTAAATACAAGGTAAAATCATCACATTGTCTTGTTTACTACTGATGTTAATGTTAAGCTGATGTGTAATGCTCCAAAAAGGCAGCCTATGATTTGTTATTATTAAACTGTCAGCTCTGTCATGTGCTAGGCATAGATTCATACTATACTTCTCTCAGCATATCGCTTTATTTTCCATCAGTCAGAAATGAAGTGTTTTAATTGTGTCTCTGCTATTTTTCTATTAACTGTTTCATGCATTTTTCCCTGGCCTTTTAATTGCAGTTTAATAGTGGTCATTAACACATTAAGGGGTGTTAGAAGAACATTTGAAGTCCTCTTGACTTCTACCAAAGTTGACACTTCAATGCTAGAGTAATTTCAGCTATTCATTTATTTAATAGTGACCTATGCAAATGTGGAACCATGTCATTTTACAAATTGACTGTAATAATTAACTAGAAAGGCAGAGTAAAATGAAACAGGTTATAATTAGAATAAAACTGCTACAGTATTACGTCAGCTAGAATAAAATAATCTCAAATGATTAAATGGGTTTCAATTATTAAGAATCAGTTTAATGTACCCACTGTTCTGATTTTTTACATTTCTCTTTTTTGTGTGCATTAGATGTCACCTCATATAATTTATGCGTTTTATTCATCTTGGTAAAACAGGCATTACAAAAGTTTAATTAAGTAGTAAAAGACTTCATATTATTCTCTTGAATTCTAAGTTAGTTGCAGAAAGTGCATAGTACACACCATTCATATTCATTTCATTAGAGGCTTTTATTGTTATATAATATTTCTCTAATCCAGTAAATATATCGATGTGTAAGTAGACATACAGATAGATATAGTACAACTAGCCCTCATGGTATGTTTCTAACTTACATGAACAACTCAGTTTTGCCCTATAATATTTGGATTTTATTTTCCATTTATTCATGTTACTGTTTCGAGTACATGATATAGGCTATGAAATTTCATAATAATATTTTCATTGAAATCTGCATAGTGCTTATATCATTTTTCAGTTTGTAGATCTATTGTTATCGATATTTTATCTAAAATAAATATTTAATCTAAAAACCAGTAAGGGCAAAGCTAGTTTTCAGAAATAAAAGGAAAACATTCTTTTTTTCTCTGATTTCTGACAAAATGGGTCATCCCACAGTGATGTGCATGAGCAGGTATGTTCAGTTTAGCTCTATTTGTCATCAGTTTTTGGAAATTTAACTTTTAGACTTTTGGAGGGAACCAAGACACTATTACCATGGATGCCATATAAACATCTAGATAGAAGGGTACTTGGTTAGATTTTGTCTTAGAAGCATTATTTTTATGTCACACCAAATGTCTTCCTTCTACCCCTTCAGCTTGGAAACACTGTTAATAAAATGGAAACCCATGTTAGCCCAACAAAACTTAGACATTGTACTGTTAGCTGGGATGTGATTACTCAAGCACTGGGACTTGCTGCAATCATATTTTAACATTATAGGGGCTGGAAGACCTGGTTTAATAGAAATAACTCTTGTGCTTGTTTAAACTATGCAAAGGAGGAGATCTCTGATAAATTGATTGATGATTGATTTTGATTTATAAACTTTTTTTCTCCCCAAAGGTGCCTATTTATAACTGAAGGTACCCATCACAAATTGCAGAATCAGAATAAATAACCCCATAACAGACTACAGAAATCATGCCCCTCTCCCTGCAAAACCTCCTCACCTCTTCACAGCTATTTCTCCTCATCAGATCCTTTTATCTCTGCAAAAGCCTGAATAAGTAGGAAAGGATGTGTGTAGATTGGAGAAAGAAAGGCAGCCAGTGATAGGGGGACATTGTGATCATAGAATCATAGACTCATAGAATATCAGGGTTGGAAGGGACCTCAGGAGGTCATCTAGTCCAACCCCCTGCTCAAAGCAGGACCAATCCCCAATTTTTGCCCCGATGATTGTGACAGCAGCGGCAAAAAAAGACCCCCTTGGCTCCGGATGTAGCTCCACCACTGGTAGCCAGGGTAGATCTGTACTGTAGATGGGGTTCACTTGAGCACAGGTGTAGCAAGAGAGGAAGCTGTAGTGTAGACAGGGCACAAGGCAGTTTTACGGGTGTATAGAAATGCCTGTGCTTGTTTGAGCCCTTGCTGCGCTGGTGATGAGTTGCAGATGATATTTTTGCCAGTGTAGACAAGGCCTGTGTTTGAATCCATCACTATTAAGTCTGGACGCAGCTAAAACATTTGCATCTGTATGGGTCCCCTTGAAGTCAATATGCTTTAACGTGGCCACAAGGGTTCACCACCTTGCAGATGTGACAGTATGATTGGGCCCCAGAGGTTTTTCTGTGACAGGCTTCCCACTGTTCCTCACATGGGCACCACTCTGTCAGTAGTAGTAATAGCAGACATGCTAGTTCTGACACAGCTCTTGTGGCTACCTTGGAGCAGGTGTAAATGATATGATGTTAAAAGTGCCAGTGGCAATTGGAGCCAGCTTTATACTTGTGCTCCCAATATTTCTACCACCAGAGGAGATGCAACAGTAGGAATATGTTGTGTAAAAACATAGTGTATGCAAACCCTTAGTGGGTATGAGAGGCCACCACCAGCGGAACAGTCTGTGGAAAAAAGATCTGCAAGTAGGCTGACACTATTTTCAATTTAAGCAAGCCTACAAAAAAGAGACACCACCAGCAACATGGGTTTCCCATAGAGCCGACCAGGAAACTGAATTTCACTGAAAAATTGCAAGGTTCCGGAAAAAAACTGTCCTGAATTGGGATGAAAAGCCAAAACCTTGAAATTTTTTTGAAGAAGTGAAATTCCACAATATTTTGTTACTGGGACTAAATATGGTCCATGAGCACCAAGGTAGCCTGCAATCCCTGGCTCTGCAGCAGCCTTCCAGGCAAGCTGCCAAGAGCCTGGAAGCCCTGGGGGCCTCCACTGGAATGCAGAGGAGCTGGCAGCCTGGGAGCCCCAGCTCCTCACCTGGCAAAATGCTGAGTAGCCAGGAAGGCTGGTAGCCCACGCTCCCCAGAAGTCTGCCATAGGCTGCCAAGGAGCTGGGGAGGTAGGCAAGGTAGTGAGTTGACAGGTTCTGTCAGAAGTTCTGTTGAAATGAACACATTCCTGCAGAACATTTTGATTTCAATGGATTGATATTTTGCAACAGAAAAATGTTCCGTTGAAAAATTTCCAACCAGCTCTCATTTCTACAACAGATATGCCTTTTCTAAGCACCCCCTACATTTGTTAGAACGACTTTCTACATTTTCTAAATGGAACTAGACTTCTTTATTGTAAGGTAATTGTAATTAATATTGTGCGGTTGTAATAATGTAATTATTATTAATTACATTTTACTAATGTAATTAAAATTCTTTGCTTGCAACAAAGGCAATCAGTGGATCACAATTAGTTGAATATCTACAAAAATAAACATTAATATGGCAGATTATGGTAACTCAGTACAAATAACCCACTCTTGTATGTCTCATAAATGTTAAATATGGATGATAATTTACACAAATAGTTACTTTGTCCTTGGAAACAGAATCTTAGATAAATTGCTTTGCAGATCTTCATGATTTACTTGCTAGTAAATTGGTTTTCAAGCATTTCCTGCTGTATTTATATTAAAAAGGTTGGATCAAACAGATATATGATGACATGTATCAAAATTTGCAAAGTGCATCATTAACTTCTCAAGAGAAAATCAGTAAGAAATATTGTACCAATGAGAGCAAACTTAGCAAAAACATAAATATAACCCCTACTTTGTGTCTAAAATAGTGTTTAAGGAGTTTTGTTGTTAATGTGAGGCAGTATAATTTTGTAGTTACAACAGGAGAATGGGTGTCAGAATGACTGGGTTCCTTTTTCCATCTTTTGCGCTGGTGTATAAAACTTTGGCAAATTATTGAATTTCTTAGCATCTCTGTTTCCCCATTTTTAAAGTGAGAATAACAATAATAATAATAATAAAATCTATCTTAGGGCCTGATCCAAAACCCAGTGAAATCAATGGAATGACACCTTTTAACTTCAGTGGGCTTTGGATCGGCCCTTAGGATAAGTCTAGACTGTAAAGAAAAACCCATGGCACCAAGTCTCAGAGTCTGGGTCAATAGATTCAGGCTTGCAGGGCTCAAGCAGTGAGGCTAAAATAGCAGTGTAAGCATTCCTGGTCAAGCTGGAGCCTGGGCTCTGAGAGCCTCCCCATCACTGGGTTTCAGAGCCCAAGCTCCACCTTTAGTGGGAACATCTACACTGCTATTTTTAGCCCTGCAGTCCAATCCCCATGAGCCTGAATCAGTTGACCTGGGCTCTGAGACTTGGTACTGTTAGTTGTTCTTTTCACATAGACATACCCTTAGAGGCTTACAGGTTAATAAAACACTTTGAGATCCTTGGAAGGAAAGTGCTATAGAAAGTGGGTCAAAATATGGTTTAGTATTCAAATAACCTGACCTTCCTCAAATCACTTGGTGTTGGACCCAATATTTTGTTAGCAGCATTCTGCCCCAGTTCTATAGCATTCCATCCCATTGCCATAGAAGCATTCCTCCACAGCTAGAGGGAGGGAGTAGCAGATTCACTCCCCAGTGTCTAGGGAGCCAGGGCTAAGTGAGTCTGAACAAGGGCTGCCAGTACAGCAGGTGAGAAGTCAAAATGTGGCTCTCTGAGAACATTCCCTCCTCCTGCTGTCTCTGATTGGTTTGAGGGGGAGGGATGGGAAAAGAAGTAGGGAAGGAGATGTCTCACTGTCTAGAGTGGCTTGCAAATGTGAGTGCGTACCTCAGGACAGACTGTCAGAAAAACAGGACAGATACCCCAAGCTGGTGGTGTGTTCTATAATTAGATTTCACAAGCCAGTAACAAATGTGAACTCCTGGATCACTATACCAGTCTTACCATAGAGTCACAGACAGTCTCCTTAGGTTATGTCTACACTACAAAATTAGGTTGATATTATAGAAAGCGATTTTTAGAAATCAATTTTATACAGTGGATTGCATATGTCCACACTAAGTGCATTAAGTCGGCGGAGTGCGTCCTCATTACCGTGGCTAGCATCAACTTATGGAGCGGTGCACTGTGGGTAGCTATCCCACAGTTCCCGCAGTCTCTGCCGCCCACTGGAATTCTGGGTTAAGCTCCCAATGCCTGATGGGGCAAAAACGTTGTTGCGGGTGGTTTTGGGTACATGTCGTCAGTCACCCCTCCCTCCGTGAAAGCAATGGCAGACAATCGTTTTGTGCCTTTTTTCAGTGCGAACGCCATATTGCTTTCAGCAGACAGTGCAGTAGGACTGCTAACCATCATCACCCACCGCTTCCGCGGCAACTCTGCTCTGCTGCTATTGTCTCAATAGTGAATTTCTCCATGTTGTCTTTCATGAGCTCCCGGGTACGTGTGTTCTTCCTCGGGAAATGTGCGCAGTGCTAACCATCCTCCTCTACCACTTCCACTGCAACTCTGCTCTCCTGCTCTCATGAATCCACCTCACAGGTCCTCTTGTCGTTCTCTATAAATATCTATTCTCGTGGCATCCATTGTCAGCCACCGCTTCCGCTGCAACTCTACTCTCCTGCAGACACCATACCACGGCAAGCATGGAGCCCGCTCAGATCACTGTGGCAGTTATGAGCATTGTAAACACTTTGCGCATTATCCTGCAGTATATGCAGAACCAGAACCTGCAAAAACAGGTGAGGAGGCGACGGCAGCATGGTGACGAGAGTGATGAGGACATGAACACAGACTTCTCTCAAAGTCCAGGCCCTGGCAATTTGGACATCCTGGTGGCAATGGAGCAGACTCACGCCATGGAATACTGATTCTGGGCCCAGGAAACAAGCACAGACTGGTAGGACCATGTAGTGTTGCAGGTCTGGGATGATTCCCAGTGGCTGCAATACTTTCGCATACTTAAGGGCACTTTGTGACTTGCTTTCCCCTGCCCTGAAGTGCAAGAATACCAAGATGAGAGCAGCCCTCACAGTTCACAAGCGAGTGGCGATAGCCCTCTGGAAGCTTGCAATGCCAGACAGCTACCGGTCAGTCAGGAATCAATTTAGAGTGGGAAAATATACTGTGGGGGCTGCTGTGATCCAAGTAGCCAACGCAATCACTGAGCTGCTGCTATCAAGGGTAGTGACTCTGGGAAATGTGCAGGTCATAGTGGATGGCTTTGCTGCAATGGGATTCCTTAACTGTGGTGGGGGGATAGACGGAATGCATATCCCTATCTTGGGACCAGACCGCCTTGGCAGCCAGTACGTAAACTGCAAGGGGTACTTTTCAATGGTGCTGCAAGCACTGGTGGATCACAAGGGATGTTTCACCGACATCAATGTAGAATCAGAGTCTGTAGAATGTAGATGTAGAATCAATGTAGAATGGCCGGGAAAGGTACATGACACTCACATCTTCAGGAACTCTGGTCTGTTTGAACAGCTACAGGAAGAGACTTACTTCCCAGACCTACCCCCTTAATGCCATGGCTCATGAAGCCACACACGGGCACCCTGAACAGTAGTAAGGAGCTGTTCAACTATAGGCTGAGCAAGTGCAGAATGGTGGTAGAAAGTGCATTTGGTCGTTTAAAAGCGTGCTGGTGCAGTTTACTGACTTGGTCAGACCTATGCGAAACCAATATTCCCATTGTTATTGCTCCACAATATTGTTATGTTCCACAATATCTGTGAGAGTAAGGAGAGATGTTTATGGTGGGGTGGGAGGTTGAGGCAAATCGCCAGGCCACTGATTACGTGCAGCCAGACACCAGGGCGATTAGAAGAGCACAGCAGGGCGCACTGTGCATCAGAGAAGCTTTGAAAACCAGTTTCATGACTGGCCAGGCTACAGTGTGACAGTTCTGTTTGTTTCTCCTTGATGAAAACCCGCCCCCTTGGTTCACTCTACTTTCCTGTAAGCCAACCACCCTCCCCCCTTCAATCACCGCTTGCAGAGGCAATAAAGTCATTGTTGTTTCAAAATTATGTGTTCTTTATTAATTCATCACACAAATAGGGGGATAACTGCCAAGGTAGTCTGGGAGGGGTGGGGGAAGAAGGAAGCATTGGGTGGGGTGGTGGATGAGGGGAGGGGGGAAGGACAAGGCCACACTGCACTTCAAAACATATTGAATGCCAGCTTTCTGTTGCTTGGGCAGTCCTCTGAGGTGGAGTGGTTGGGTGCTCGGAGGCACCCCCACCGCGTTCTTGGGTGAGGAGGCTGTGGAACTTGGAGAGGAGGGTGGGTGATTACACAGGTGCTGCAGTCTGTGGTCTGTGCTCCTGCTGCCTTTCCTGTAGATCCCCCAGTAGCCTCAGCATTGCATCCTGCCTCCTCTCATCATGCTACCACCACCTCTCCTCTTGCTCCCACAACCTCTCATCTCACGCATCCTTCCTGTCCTTGCATTCATTTTCTGCTTTCCTGGATTCTGACATTGTTTGCCTCCATGCATTCTACTGAGGTCTTTCAGAGCGGGAGGACTGCATGAGCACAGAGAACATTTCATTGCAAGTGCATTTTTTTCGCCTTCTTATCTGCGCTAGCCTCTGGGACGGAGATGATAGGGGGAGTGTTGAAACATGTGCAGCTGCAGGAGGAGAAAAAGGGAGAATAGTATTTAAAAAGACACATTTTAAAGAACAATGGGCAGACTCTTTCACGGTGAACCAAGCTGTTAACATTACATAGCACATGTGCTTTTGGTATAAGGTTGTATTTTGCCTCTAATATTGAGGGTCTGCCGGTTTGGTGTGAGAGATCACGCACGCAGGGCCCGGCAGCAGAATTTGGCTTGCAGGCAGCCATGGTAAGCCACAGTCTTTTGGCTTCTTCAACCTTCATAACACGTGGGGATGGTTTCAAACAGCAGCGTCCTCCTTTCCCACTTAAAAGGAGGGACTACAGTTTTCGGGTTAACGTGCAGCACTAAACCCAGCTAACCCCCCCCCTGCCCCCAATTCTCTGGGATGATCACTTCACCCCTCCTCCCACTGCATGACTAGTGTCAGGGAAGATCCCTGCCAGCCAAATGCGAACAGCTCAGCGTGAACAGGCACCCTCCATCGCGTGGCTAAAAGCGGGGATGATTTCTTTTCAGCCACAGGCAAACAGCCCAGCAGGAACGACCACCTCTGAATGTCCCCTTAATAATGTCCCTGGAGGATTTCCGCTCCATCCCCAGACATGTTAACAGACTTTTCCAGTAGCTGTACTGGCCTCAAATGCATCCCAAGTCTTCAGGGCAAATTAATCATTAAACACGCTTGCTTTTAAACCATGTATTATATTTACAAAGGTACACTCACCAGAGGTGCCTTCTCCAGCTTCCTGGGCCGGGAGCCCGCCTTGGGAGGGTTGGGAGGGTATTGGATCCAGGATGATAAACAGTTCCTGGCTGTCGGGGAGAACAGTTTCTCCACTTGCCTGTTGTGCGCTATCCTCCTCCTCCTTATCATCATCTTCCTCATCCCCAAAATCCTCATCCCTGTTGTGTGAGACTCCCCCTTGCAGGTGTCCATGGACAGGGGTGGGGTAGTGGAGGGGCACCCCCTAGAATTGCATGCAGCTCATCATAGAAGCAGCCTGTCTGGGGCTCTGACCCGGAGTGGCCATTTGCCTCTTTTTTTTTTTTTTTTTTGGTAGGCTTGCCTGAGCGCCTTAATTTTCACACGGCACTGCTGTGCGTCCCTGTTATAGCCTCTGTCCATCGTGCCCTTGGAGATTTTTTTCAAATATTTTGGCATTTCATCTTTTGGAATGGAGTGCTGATAGCACAGATTCGTCTCCCCATACAGCTATCAGATCCAGTACCTCCTGTTCGGTCCATGCTGGAGCTCTTTTGCGATTCTGGGACTGCACGGTCACCTGTGTTGATGAGCTCTGCATGGTCACCTCTGCTGATGAGCTCGCTGCGCTGGAAAAACAGGAAATGAAATTCAAAAGTTCCCGGTGCTTTTCCTGTGTACCTGGCTAATGCATCTGAGTTGAAAGTGCTGTCCAGAGCAGTCACAATGGAGCACTCTGGGATAGCTCCCGGAGGCCAATACCATCACATTGCATCCACTCTACCCCAAATTCAACCAGGTGATGTCAATTTCAGCGCTAATCCCCTTGTCAGGGAGGAGTACAGAAATCAATTTTAAGAGCCCTTTAAGTCAACAAAAATGGCTTTGTCGTGTGGACAGATGCAGGGTTAAATTGATCTAACACTGCTAAATTCGACCTTAACTCATTGTGTAGACCAGGGCTTAGATTCTCCACTCTATCTTGCCACCCAGACAAACTGGACTTTGTGATAAAAGGTCACCCAAACCAAAAACCACACCACATCAGGTTGCTCTCAGTCCCAAGATACCAGTCACTTTCCCCAGATCAATTGATTCTCTAGATCTTACACCAAAGACAATGCTGGTAGCCAATTCTATAGTAAACTAACTAAAGGTTTATTAGCTAAGAAAAGGAAGGGAGAATTATTGAGCCTCCCATATTGATCCACCACTCCTACTCATACCTTCACACCCTAGGTAACTGACAAGATTTGTAAAAGTAACAGTTTACTTTTTTCAAAAATATGGTTACCTTCGTCTTTTATAGTTATACACGTTTCCTTTCTCTAAACTTCCTAGACCTGGTCTACACATAAAACTGTGCTTGACCTAGCTACATCACTCAGGGCTGTGAAAAACTGTGCACCTTGTACACTGTAATTAGGTCAATCTAACCCCTGATGTAGACACAGCTAGGTCGATGGAAGGACATAGCCCTATAGTGGAGTTATGAAGTTCAGCAACCGTATTACTCAGTGGGTTAAGTAATGGCCGTGGCTGTTAAGTAAGGCTCCCAGATGGGTTACAATCTGGGTTCTCTATAGATGAAATGAAAGTACCTGAGGGGCATGAAATGAGGGAAACTCGTGGTTTCTCTATTTGACTAACATCTGTGGTGAGGACATCATTGTGCATCTGCAGGGAGTGATCTGGTGTAGAACATCAAGGTTGCCTCCTTCTAACATATGCTGTACTGAATTGGGTTCCCCAAAATAACATCAGCCCAGTCAGCCTCATTCCCTGGTATGTGTGTGCAGGTGGTGTGCTTAATGTTCTGGAATGGTCATGGTGCCATAAGTGCACCTGAACTTTATGAACATGTAAGAAAACAAGCCTCCTCCTTGAAAAGCTTTGTTTTCCACAAGAAAATGCCTGTCACTTGTCCCCAGCAGACAGCTACAATAAGGGAGTGGCACTATAGCTTGTCCCTCCATCACAAGTTTGGTTGATGTAGCGACATTATTGACTGTGGCTATTAGTTTCCTTTCGTAATTCCCATTTTTCCATTTCTTATGAGATTGACAGAGCTTTGTCATAGATAACTTGCCTATCTCACGGAGATTCACAAAAAGAAAATGTGTGAAAACCTGAAATAAGAAGATTGTGTTGATAGCTTGTTGTAATGCAGGGAAATACAATATGTGCTGAATGTTACTAGACAGAACTTTAGAAACAATAATCCCATTACTTCTTTTCTTTGTGATAAGGGCATATTTGACTTTGCTGTCAATGCCACTTGTAGTAGTGAAATGAAAACGAAATGTGTGCTCAATTTGCTAAACTTTGACTACTACATTAAAATATAGGCAAATGTATATATGAATATTGCTAATATATTTTTCTAGAGATTGGCCAAAATCAAAACCAGGGTTCAGGCACCTATGGACAATGGGGTTGCTCAAAATTCAAACTCATTTTCAAATTTTGCAATTTTTTTTAATAGACTAAACCAAAAGCATGGGTCTGAATACCCACAAACATTGAAGTGTTTGAAATCCAAATATGAATCCAAATTGTACAGTGTGACTCACCTCCCTCTCTCTCTTTTTATCTCTTCTTTACCCTCCTCTGTTCTTTTCCTTGATTTGAGTGCTGTAATACTGTGCCAGTTAACTCTAGTTTTTACACTAGATAGAGAGACAATGCTGAACAAATAGAGAGAAAATTTTCTTTGAGTATTCATTTCAATTAGAAAGTCAGTTAAGATTTTACCATTTGTGATGGAGTATACAAACCCCACACGGGACCAGAAGGGGTTAAAGGTCAATACTGGGCCCAGCTAGCCTCACCCCTCCAGTCCTGCAGAGCAGTGGTTCTCAAAGCCAGTCCACCGCTTGTTCAGGGAAAGCCCTTAGCTTGCCGGACCGGTTTGTTTATCTGCCGCGTCGGCAGGTTCGGCCAATCACGGCTCCCACTGGCCACGGTTCGCCGCTCCAGGCTAATGGAGGCTGCGGGAAGTGGCACAGACCAAGAGGTTTAGAGTGTGGGAGGGGGCTCTGGGTTAGGGCAGGGGTTTGGAGTGTGGGAGGAGATTTGAGGTGCAGGTTCCAGGATGGAGCCTGGGGCAAGAGGTTGGGGGGCATGATGGAGTGAGGGGTGTGGGCTCCAGGCAGTGCTTACATCAGGTTGTACATGTCCCTCTGGCTCGTAGGCTCAGGGGCGGCCAGGTGGCTCCTGTAGGCACTGCCCCCACAGCTTTCATTGGCCACGGTTCCCAGAAGCCACATGGAGCCTGGGCAGGTAGGTATCCTGCCTTAGCCCCACTGCGCCGCCGACCAGACTTTTATTGGCCTATTCAAATCTCCCAGGTCACTTTCAATAGTCACCAGGAGATCAATACTGATTCCAATAGACTCCCGGTCAATTCAGGAAGGTTGGCAAACCTAATCTAATGGCAGCCTGCCAGCCACACTTGGGTTATACTCTGGCTCTCACCAGCCTTGGTTATACTTCAGGGTGACTCCAACTCACCCCCAGTCTTAGATTTCCCCCCAGACATGTATCTCCAATACTGCCCAGCCCTCTCCTGGACAATACAAGATATATTAGGTCTGTTATTCCTTTAAGAGAATAATATGCATACAACTTGCCACCCCAAATGGAGTTAACTAGATACTTCCATTTAAACAAACTGAATTTGATAAAATAATAAAATGAATTTATTAACAACAAAGGGATAGATTTTAAGTGAGTGCAAGTAATTAGGCATAAGAGTGAGGAATGGTTAAAAGAAAAATAAAGATAAGATGTTTATTAATACCTAATTTAACAGATTATATCAGATTCAAGCAAAGTTTCTCACCACATGCTTTTAGCAGTCTTACTGATCAAATCCTGTAGGTCGGGGACCTCTTCTCCCAGAGTTGAGTGAATGCTTCCTTTGTCACTTCAGGTGCAGTGATTGCGATGGGCAGAGGGAGAGGGGTCCCTTGGGGAGTATGTCCATCCTTTTTATAGTTTCAGTCCCTCCCTTGAAAAACATTTCCAGCTGGGCACCCTTCCTGTTTGATTACTCTGTTTACTGCTTAAATGCAAATTAAGCAGAGCCCACATTCCTTTGTTTAGGACAGACCTGTTTGCTAGCCTCAGTTTGGGCAGCGCTGTGGGGTTTGGAACATGTGTTAATGGCACGATACAGTGGTGTCTTTATAACTTCACATACAGTGTTGCCACCCATATTTTATCAGGTGTTACGACCAACAAATTATGAGCTTTCAAATGATACCTTACAAAGCATACTTTATCCAAAGATTATTACAATAGCATAGAGGGTGTGAATACGGGGATGTATTCTGTCACAGACGGTCACTCAAAGGGCCCCCTCAGAGGCTAAATGATGTTGACCCCACTGGATCGGAGCCCAGTGGAGTGGGCAGGCTTGGGATCCTCTATCACTGGCACACTACTGGAGGAGGCTATAACCATTAGGCCACCAAAGACTCAATTACACCATGTCTATGACCCTTTCCTGATTGTTTTTCATGAATGTTCAAGTGTTCAATTTCTGCTAGGTCATGGATTAGTAAACAGCAAATTTACAATTGTATGATCAAATGCCATATTTGAAATTTGAAATTCATGCTGATTTGGTGAATAAGGTTAGTTACAGTGGGCTAGATCCTCAAGTGCATCTGAACTCCAGTTAGTGCTGGAAACTATTTCCCACCATCTTTTTGCACCACCTCTCATCCTGATTTCTGAATTCCAGTTCAGTCCCTGATATGATTTAGAGCAGCGACTCGTAAGCTCCAACTTGTGCTATCTGGAACACCCCAATAGGCCACTCCAACAGCCCAAGGTTGCTAGTGTGCAGAGCGCTCCATCCACAATCCCACCGACACCAGTAGGTTATGAGGGGCAGAAGCTGTTAGGGTAGCTGTCCCCTGTGGGCCACGAGATCAGCATAAAGGGACAGAGTGGGGTCTGAGGATCTGGCCCCATGTAAAATAGGAATTGTTTGTTTGATTATAATATTTATAGTTTCAACATTCTGCAGACAAACAATATATTTATCCACCACAGTAATTATTGAAGAAGGAACAAATACAAGAATTTCACAAAACTGTCCGTGGACAATTCAGGAAGCGACAAAAAGTGACATTTTAATAAATTATTCATTGCAAATTATTCGCTCAGCTCTGATAGTGCAGATAGTTGAGATTGGCTGTTGCTTTCATCTTTGCTTTCTCACAAGGATAAGTACTGACTGAAGGGAATGTGAAAGATGCAATGAAAAACGCCTTCCCAATAAAATATAGACAGCATTGCACAATCCACTGCTGTTATACTCTGATGTAAAACATGCAGTACCAACAAAGCTAGAAATGTTTATAAAGCCGAGAAGTCTCTTAAGGCAGAACAAGGGTTTAAATAGGTTTTTAGTACTTTTTCTTGTCTTGTCACCCACTCCAGCCCTGTGGCAGCTAGCTAGCTAATGTCCATGGGGAAAATGGTCCTTCTTGTCATGCACAATGACTTCAAATTTAAAACTTCAAAGCCTTTTAAAATATATTAAAAGCCATTTTATTTTGCCCCCTTTTCTTTCAACAATCCAGCAGGGCCCCTCTGTCTCCACATATTGCTGTCTGATTCACTCCCTGTTTCCCATCGACCCCCCTATGGCACTTTATTTCCCACAGAGGATATTTTCTAAAGGGCCAACCTGTTCAGGAGCATATTATCTAGGTCAGTGGAGGATCCCAGCAGAATCTGCCATTCATAAAGGGGCTGTTTTCTGTCCCTTATATCGCTCTCTGTTTTCTGTACTGATTGGGTGCCTACTGTCATAGTCATGCTTTGAATCAAAGGAAAAGACTGATTGCCCTTCAAAGCTCAATGATGTTACTCCTAGATCAGCCCATAGGAATCATTCTAAAAGTAACATTCCCTATTTTAGCAACAGGGAAACTGAGGCACAGAGCTATAAAGTGGCTTGCGTAAGGTCATGCAGGAATTTTCTGGTACCTCTAGGAACAGAACCTAAATCTTAGAGCCTTAACTGCACAACCGTCCTTACTCTCCAACAATTAAATAGCTGCCCAGCCCTTTAATGAACAGTTATCTCATTAGTTGGTATGTCATTCTTTCCAGCTGAGTTTAGACTATCGTGTGTTTGTGCTTTAGAATTTTTTGGAACTAGTCAAAAGACTGGCACGGCTGTTCACATGAGGGGCTTTTCTCATCCTCAGCAGTATTCCATGCACTTTTTGTGTTTGTTTACAACTGTGGTCCTGTAGCTTACATTTAGGGCTGCACCAAAATGCCAAAATTAGCAGATAAAAACAGTTGCAAAGATCGTTGGCACAAACACATTGAACGTATCCAAGATTTTCCTCTTAAAAGCTTAGATAGGCTTGAATCAGCAAATACTGTGCATCATCTTAACACTTGGACACAAAAGCAGAAATAATAACAAGCACTGGTTGAAGTGGGAAAAGCTGAATATGATACATTATCCAGCTGAAAAAACAGCCTGGAAATTTGCTTTATAAAACTCACCTTACAGAATTTCACCTAATAAAACCACATGCGTACACAGTACTAAATCTTGTTCAATTGCAAAGCATCATCACAGAATGCCATTTTTAATCACATTCCTGATGAACACTTTGTCCTATTTCGGAGGGACATGCACATTATTTATGAACAGATTTTGTTCTTTTTTCTTATGTTTACCTTTACTGTTTAAACTAAAATGGTTCAGAATAGGGATATGTCAGCCATCTGGGACAAAATCAGATTAAACATGAACCTTTGCCCAAAGCTGGAACCAAACCCTAAATGAGTTTTTTGAGGTTTGAAAAAAATCCAGTGAGCTTTTTTAAAAAATGTATTTCTTATTTTCACACACCTCTATAATTGTAGGTTCCATTTGGCACTGACAGTAGAAGTGCTGAAAACAATTAGAAAGATTGTTCCTGTAGACTTGCCAGCCCACTTCTGCAGCCTCAAGAGGTATGGACTCTCTGAATACAGATCAGACTGCGTGTTGTGTGTCCAAATCAAACCAACACTTTTCAAATCACAAGTCCAGAATCAATGTAATCTCAACTTTCCTGTACCCACAGGCCCTTTCAAAATACCCATGAGTGTCATGCTGGGAGATCATTGCATGGAAGATGATACATTGCATCATTCAATCCATGTTTCTACTTCTGCAGTGTCATATCTGTGAGTGGCACTGGGCTCTCTCATATATATACTCCTAAAAATGTGTAAGCCATCTATCGTTTAGTAATGATATGGCTAGCAAAATGCCTGATTTCTTCTGAGCCCCCTCGCTCACCTGTGTTGTGAAAGGGCTGTATCTTTTTTTCTGAATTGCTGTATCCTGTCTCTTCTT
>NC_136380.1:305111284-305171284 GCF_965140285.1 Lepidochelys kempii | reverse complement strand
ATACTCCAGAAGTTGGCTCGGATACTGGAAGCAGCAAATGTTTAGTAGTACTATCATTTGAGAGAGCTATCTTACACAGTACCATCAGGCATGGCTCATGTCAGAGATAAGCCCAAAAAGTTCCTACACCTATGATGCTTGAAACCTCTGGTTAGTGGTGTTTAAAAAGATACGAGAGCGCTCTCACCAAGCGGCTCTCTACTTCATCTTATTAGAAGACCGCTCTTATTAGGTAACCAACCTTTGTTGGTCATTTGAGTTATCACTTAAGATTGGTTTCACTGTGCATAACACTGTTCTGAAAAACAGGTCAAAATGTTCACATTTCAAATCCTAATTTGAAGGGAGTGGAGCTCCACAGGGGTGGAACTCACTGTAGCACTGGCATCTAAATGGCCTTACCTTTCAGGGGTGCTGAGCACTCACAGCTCACATTTACTTAAACAGGAACTGTTGATACTCAGGCAACTCCGTTAAAGTGCTCAAATATGGATTTGGCTGCTTAAAGTTAGGAAGCAAAATTAGAAAACATTGGCTTTACTCTCATGAAAGCATCAGCACTCCAGAATGCTTTGTTAATACAGGTGTGTTCGTATTGTGTGTGTTTTAGTTTGGGGGCGGGAGGAGAGAGTGAAAAAAAACATATTTTGTCTAACTTTGCAGAAAATACTTAACCACCTCTATACATCAGAATTCGTTAGTGCAGTGCATATTCGTAACAAAGGATGGGAATGCTGAATGGATACAGTTTATTTATAAATTAAATAAATATGTTTCCTCCATGCCCTTGAGATTTAGCTGATTTATCAGTTAATAAAATAATCATACACCACAGACTTGTGCTTCCAATTTATTTTTAAAGGAAATAACACTGCATTTTGACATATATGAATACAAATGTAACACAAGAGGAAACTTTGTTAGAAGCCACAGATATATATATCACCAGCTGTGCATGAATTACCTTCCTTGCTTTTTCTCTGCTATTTGTGGGATGGATCCTGCAAGCACTTACTCCTCCATGTACTCCCACTTATATAATTTAAGTAAAACTCCATGGGACTACTTCCTTGAGTGAGGACTACTCATATGAGAAAAGATGGCAGGATCAGGCCCTACATGTATGCAACACTAAAAATAATATTCAGTAATATGCAGGACCGGCTCTAGGCGCGAGCAAACCAAGCACGTGCTTGGGGCGGCACAATTCCAGGGGCAGCGTTCCGGCCACCCTTTTGTGCTCTCGGAGGTTGGGGTGGCAAATTTGTTCCTTGGGGCAGCCAAAAACCTAGAGCCGGCCCTAATAATATGTTTTTAATTATGCAACTGAAATGTTCACACTGTGCAGACCAATAGCAGAGGTTGAAATAAACAGTGAATAAATCTATACAGATCAAGATTGGGTCCTATATTTTTTTCTTGGTGAAAAATGCTAACATAAGTCTCAGACCTTAGTCCAAACATAACTTGTGTCAGCAAGGACTACTTATGTACATACAGTTCGCAGGGTCAGACCCATACCTCCTAGTATAAAAAGTATTTTTTTAATGTCTTGTGGGTGGCTACAGAAATCACTTGACTGAGGATGGTAAGCTTTAACATCTCATAAAGAGGTGGAAAGACAAAATCAGTGTGCCATGTAGAGTGATTCCACGGCTTGAAGAATACAATTAAATGTGATGCAAAATTCTTTCAAACCTTACATGAATAGCTGACTTCAATGTATCTACCAGCATCAGTCAGGAATATTCCCCTGAGCAGAGATTGCAGTTTCAGACCCTCACTTTTTATGTTTGACGGGAAGCTGGGCTTTTTAGAATTCCCATCCCCACCCTTCACGTCTGCTGCTCTAATCATCTTTTTTGTACAGCCCTTTCTCCTCCATCTTTAAATTCCCTCTGCTCCCTCCTGTATATTAGCCCCAGCCCTGCTTTGTTATTTTTGTTGCTTGTTTCCCTCTCCCTCAGTCACTACACCAGACATTTCTCTCCCCTCTGCTAGTCTGTTCTGATCCTGAGGGACCCTATGCACTCCCCCACAACTGAGTAGCTTTTAATTTCCTTTTGGTATTTTAAAAACTCTGGGCTATATTCTCTCCTCTTGAGAGAAAATTAAAAAAAACTCCTCCAGAAATTCCACAAGTTTAAACTCACAGACTTCCAGCCAATTTCTCTTTTCAAAGGAATGGCGGTTGGAGGCCTTGTGAAGAAGGCAGGGCAGTGCTTCCACCAAAGCCCAAAGAGCCACAGGCAGTTCGTAGAGATCCCAGGGCTCTGCCTCATGTGCCAGCCCATGGAGTGGGCCAAACTCCTCTTCTCCCCTGGCACCACAGCTTTCTGAAAATTAGTGCTACCATTGATCCAATGCGCCTTCTCCACGGGTCTTTCCATTGATTTCAATGGGCTTTGGATCAGGCCCCAAGAGGGCACATGTATGCGGCTGCAAAGAAGTTAACTCTGCTTGAAATGGCATTAACTTCTTCCAGTGTATTTGTGGCGTAAGCTGCCAGTTTACATGGGAGTATTATACATAATGTAGCAGCTCCCCAAAGTATGCCTTAATACTCCAGTTCTGCCCAAACCAGCCAAATCCACCATGTGCAGAGATGCTTCTGTGATATTGGTGAAAGAAATGATGAGTAGTGATGGACCTGGGAGCCTTTGTGACTTGCAAATCTCTATGCCCTTTCTTACTGTATTTTACTAGTAGGGCCAGGTCTACACTACAGACCTGTATTGGTATAACTCTGTTGCTCAGGGGTGTGAAAAATCCACCCCCCTGAATGATGTCGTTATACCGAGCTAACCTGAGAAGCTCTCCCATTGACATAACTACGGCCTCATGGGGAGGTGGATTAGCCGTGCTGATGGGAGAAGCTTTCCCATCAACGTAGTAGAGTCTTCACTAAACTGCTACCACGGCACAGCTGCACCATAACAGTAGCATTATACATGAAGACAAGCCCTAAGTGTCTCACAGGGCAGGTTGCTTCAAGTGTCCAACTCTGGGCAGCTTCTGCTGTCAGTATACCAGTATAAATCCAGAGTTAATTCCATTACACTGATCATTGAGGTGATCCTGGATATACAGGGGTATAACCAAGAATTAGGTTTATAAATGCACATGGGAACCACAGGAAGAAGGCTAGAGAAACCCCACACTCTGGTAAATACAGATGGCAGATGACAAATATGTAGGGGAGAAAGAAGGAAAACAAATATATGAAAAAGGAGACAATTATTGAAATAGGAAAAGAGAGGGACCCCAAAAAAGTAGGGAATCAGAAAACCTGCCAAACAGAACACAACTCTTTTACATCACTGTGTAAAACATTTACACTAAATAATTCTATTGTGTTTGGGGTGTTTTCATGTGACACTTATTTTTTTAAAAATCTATCTCGGATGATCTTCCATGGCAAAAGAATATGTTGTGGGGGGCAGAGGGGGATTGTTTTGTTTTTGGTTTTTTGTTTTTTTTGCAAATGCCTATTTTATAATCACAATAAGACACTCTGGACCAAGCCATAGCACTGATTAATCCTCACCTCCGATGTGCTGGAAGCATGAGGTGAAATGCACCCGAGGTGTGCATTAATCAGCCCTTCCATCCAGTCTGTCCTGTCTCCCTGGTTAATTAAATCCCAAACCCAACAGGTCTGGGAAGAAGGGTAGGAATGAACATGTTTTTTAAGAAGGGGGGGATTTTATATGATCTGACGGCAGTGCAGGAAAAAAAACAAGATATATTTAGAACAATATTTTAATTTGTGCTACTTTTCTAGATTAGATGAAAAAGAATTTAATGTTTTAAAAAAGGGAAATGTGATTAAGATGCTTAAGTGCACAGTATATTACATGAAAATTCTGATAATAAAGCAAGGTAATATCTACTCAAAATTATAATTTCTGTACTTTTGAAATCATCTCAGCAAGATTATCTACCCATATCAAATTGTAGCACTTGTCAAAATCAACTGTAAAGCATCTCAAGTGCTCTTCTGAATCAACAAAACAGATGTATAGCGATGTGAGGTTGCACTGAGATGGAAATAAAAGTGAACTAGATGCCAGTCATTGCCCTTAATCTCTTGAACCCAACACTTAACACAGTGGATATCACAGGTCTTTGGGACACTATTTATAAGGGAAAAAATCAGGCCTTGAATCTTAATAATATATGCAAAAGTACTCTGTGAAATTATTTTCTTTTAGCTTCACTAGACTTTGATATACTGCAAAGTTCACCTCAACTCAATGTCCATAAACACTAGGTGGAAATTTGAAACTGCACCCTGCATATCAGGTTTAGACAGCCAGGAAAATGGAGATTTAGGCAACTGTGTCACATGTTATAAAAAGTGTTTTAAATTTTTTAATAAAAATTACAAATGTGTAATGGTTCAAGAGTTTCCCTTTTCATTTCAAGAATATTAAGAGATATTTATAGGGTAACACCTGGAGCACAGTGAATACAATGTTTGTAATTTAAAATAAATTCAGCAATTGCAGCAATGGTGACTTTTATTAAGAAAGTTAATAGGCACAATATGTTGCTAACTCTACTAATATGTCTACAATTAACCATCAGGAAATGCACTGTCCCACAACCCTGTAGGGTTTTCCAGAACCCTCTGCCCCTTGAAACATGGTTAACTCAGTGGCCATTTTTCCACGGGCCCATTGTACTAGAGAATCCAAGAGATATAAGACGTGGTGTGAGATTTCCACTGATTTTTTTCCCTCTTTTTGTTCAAGTGGTTTCAGAAGAGAGAATTGTTTGTAGAATAGCTGATCCTTGTCTCCACTTCACCCTTTAACCAGTCACACCCTTTTACCCCCTAAGTCTTTTGAGCACCAGTGGATGCTGTCCAGACAGAGGGGTTTCTGCCAGCATGGGGGAAGGGCCAGATTAACTCTCCCATGAGCCCTCGGGCTATTAGATTTTGTGAGGCCCCTGTGGGTTTGGAGTGTGGGAGTGGGCTCAGGGCTGGGGCAGGGATTGGGGTGTGGAAGGGGGTGCAGCTCCAGCTGGGGGGTTGGGGCCAGCGATGGGACAGGGAGTTGGGGTGTGGCAGGAGGTTCAGGGTGCGGGCTCTGAGAGGGAGTTTGGGAGTGGGAGGGGGCTCAGGGCTGTAACAGGGGGTTGGGGTGCAGGTGGGGGTGCAGCGTCCAGGACAGAGTTTGGGTGCAGAAGGGGACTCCGGACTGGGATAGAGGGTTGGGGTGCAGGCTCCGGTGGCTCCTGGTCGGCGGTGCAGCGGGGCTAAGGCAGGATCCTTGCTTGCCCTGGCTCGGCGCTGCTCTTCTCCCCGAGGTGGCCAGCATGTCCAGCCCCTAGGCGGAGGGGCCAGGCTGCTCTGCGCAATGCACGCTGCCCAGGCCCACAGGCACTGGCCCCGCAGCTTCCATTTCTGCAGTTCCCGGCCAATGGGAGCTGCGGGGCTGGCACTGGGAGCAGGGGCAGAAATTCCCTGAACGCCGGCCTGGGGCTGCAAGGACATGCCGGTGAGCCAGCCTCGCGGCTCTAGCCGGCAGGGGTCGGCGGGTACCAAGTCACTGGGACTGGAGTCTGGCCCACGGCGTGGAGACTTGCCACGGGCCGGATGAAAAGAAGCAGTGGGCTGCATCCGGCTCATGGACCTGCGGGCCCCTCCTTAGCCTGAGCACCTGGGCTCCAGCCCCTATGAGTTAATCCGGCCCTGCATGGGGGGTTGGACAATCATATTGCATATGATTTCTTCATATGCAACAGGAAATGCTGGATATGGTGCTAGAAGATGGGCAGCTTAAAGATTGGCCATTCTTTGTCACACACAGTGGGGCCAACATGATTAAAGCAATAAGTGATGGACAGCCTTTATTCTTGTCATCCCTAAGTGAACCCATCCAGAAGCAGGCTGACACTGAAACTTCCTGTTGCGGGGGCACACAGCAGCTGTGCACATTTCCCCCAGAAAGTGATGGAAATCAGATACAAACAGTTCAGGCTAATGTAGGCATAGCTTCTTAGAGGTAATCTATATGCATACCCTTGCTGGAAATTCATATTGCTCATATTGACCTCTCAGTTGGCCTTTGGAGACACAAGTGAGGGTATTTGACACCTTTGAATACAGCACTTGTGAACATAGTGTGCTGCATTCTTCCTGCAGTGATTGGCTCATGTAGGGGAGCAGGCAGAGGCTGACCCACCCTTAATTCAGCTCTGTCTACTGCCACCAGCTACACGTCACAGGAAGTGTTTAACTAAATGGATAAATTCAAAGGAGGATCAGGGGACTGAGAATCAGGTCTCAGGTTATTTTTTCTGACTCTGCCAATGGTTTACATTATGGTAACTTCTGCGCCTCTGTTTTACTTATTTTGTGAAGAACAAAAGGGTTGGGGATCTTCTCCAGATTTTACAATGCACGCCTGGAGGCAGAGGTGCATAACGCTGGGTTCCAGAGCTCTATGAGCCATCACAGCCTAAGAGCAGAGAAGGGAGAGACAACATTGTCTTGGCAGTACCGGCAACAAATATCAGGAAATCACAAACGTGCTAAATTCAACATAAGCCCCAGGCCAAGCAGCCAGCAACTTTAACAGCTGAAATGTAAGCAAAGGGAAGTGGCCCGTGACATTTTTGCTACAGTGACTAACTGTAGCGTAGAGATTGAGAACAGCCCTGTGTATCTGGAGGTGCGCTGTGAGATCCGTCTATGTTCTTGCCTATCCCATACCAGTGCTTCCCTCTCTCCTCCACCTTCCTGTCTTTCATGAATAGCTGTGCAACTGCCAGCAGTTTAGATTGAGAAAGTCTGGCTCTTTCTTATGCCAAACTACAAGCTTTTTTTAAAGAAACTCATATATATGTTTATGGCTGGCACAAGAACACTGCTTTTTTTTCTCCGAGTCTCCAGGAAGTGCTAAAGAGGAAAGTCACAAAGTGCTTCAAGCCAGTACTGAAAATGAAAGAAGAAACACCTTCAAATGGCTGTCACATACCCACAGTCCTGCAAGTGATTCCATAGACCCTAGCACCTTCTGCCTTCATTGAGTCTCTGTGTGGGCCCACAGGTCTGCCTTCATGGAACAGTTTGCAGGATCTAGGCCAAAAACCTAAAAACAGGATCATGACCTTCCCTTATGATGCTGTGCAGAGGAGTAAAGGAATACAAGATGCTTCCCCAATGCACTGTGTAAGCGTCTGTCATTATTGGTCACAGTATAGAGGAGCTGGGGAGGAAAGCATCTACTGCAGGGCCACTCCTCCCCCTCCCACACAAGTGTACACTATTGGCAGATTACTTTGCCCTAGGAGTAAGGGGAAGCCTGGGAGGAATCACTTAGTCACAATTCCCTTTCTGGTCTGCTCTTGGGGCAGTACATCAGTGTGCCACCACTTACTCCAGGAAGATCAGTATGTCAAAACTAGCCCTAAATTTGGCCACTAATTTGTTGGAATACTGTCATGCAGACTTCCATACAGAATATTAATTTCTCTGCCTCCCAGTGCTTTGGCCAAACACCCAGCAAACCTTTGATTCAGATTGCGACTCAGAACTACTTTCCTTGTGCTATATGTGACAACTCTGCTAAATTTATTCTTCTCTTTGCCCAGTCCTATCTTCCTTATCAAGCAAAAACCTAATAGAAAACATTTCAGCTTTCCAGATCACTGCCTTAAAAGGAAAACAAAACAACAGTGATGGTGGAAAGCAAATCTTCATTACAGCTGTACTCCCTAATTTTCGATTGCCATTTTTGCGAGTTTGCTTTGGTTTGGATGTTCTCTGCAATGCTAAGCAAAATTACATTATCAGTTGCACCCGATACGTACATTGTTGTTCCCAAAGGCTTTCTTATAATGTTCACAGCACCATCTATTTATTTTTCTTTCCCCCGCATTGTGATTTCTGTACAGATTTAATACAACAGAAACATGGCTTCCACTGGGAGCTACAGGTAGTGCAGATCGAAAGTTCTCTATAATTGGTGTCTGCCATGCCAACTCAAGGTAAGTTATGTAAATCACAGCAAGGACCCGCAACCCCTAAAGGCATGAATATTTTTTTCATTCAGTGCAGTGAATAACTACAGAATCTTAGTAATAGTCTCCTCCACATAAGGGATCTTCTTACCAGGCAAAGTCAAGGTCTAGAAACTGGCCATGTCAGTTCTGCAATTTAAATCCGACTGTTAACGATGCTGATGGTAGACATTACAGTAGGGCAAGTCATCATACATAATACTAATTTCCAGGATGCTTTTCTCCTCACACCCCTGGCAGACTCTCGTGTTACTGTTTACTTTCACCATAGTGATTCCAGCAAACTGGGACCTTTGTATAACATTTTCCTTGCTTTTTCCTGTAACAACTATTCAATTTAAAATGAAATGATTGGCTGTCTGGGTTTGATTCTTATCTCATTTGCTGAGATGCAACTCCACTGATTTCCATGGAGTTAATGGAAATTTACATTAATGTATCTTAGGCTAGAATCATGCCCTTCTGTCAACCAGCCATCAGAGTACTGCTAAGCCCATTTTATTTCAAATGGCACTGCAAGTACTGCAATTTTCAAAAACTAAATTCAATGAACAAATCAATCTTCATATTCTTATGCCTTTTTATTCCTCCCACAAATCTAATAGTTATGGGTCATATACGCCAGTACCTAGGCTATGTATCAGGTAACTTAATGGATCCTTAAACAAATCAACCATCTATTCCTAATATGATCCTTATCATCTGATGTTTATACAATAAACCTGTTGAAGAAGCTTTGCACTTATTAGGAAAACATCCTGATGTTCTCTGATAAAGCAGAGAAAAGAAAAGAGAAGGGTGTTTTAAAAAGCTAATTGAATCTGATTCTTCTACTGTATCTGCCATCAAGTATTCTGACAAAGAAAAATCTTTGGTCTTGAATTTGTTTGCAGCCCCTCTGGAATAAATCTTAATCTAATATAATAACTTTTAAAATTCTACCGCCACCCTTTATTTTGTCATTTATTTACTCAAGAAAGCTAAGCTCAGAAGCAGCATCTGGTTTTCACAGAGGACCTGCTTTTCTGCTAGTTTTTTTTATTATTAAGAATGTCAAGCAAATATACAGTACATATATGCACTTTCTGGGATGTACATAGGGTCCCTTAGGAAAGTCCGTGATTCATAACAATATGGCATTCCACTAGGTCATGGGCCTTGATCCTGCATTCCAATGTGCTTTGCATTGCACTGTAACAGCTCCTCTGCCACCCTCCCTACCTGTCCCCAGAAGAGAGATATGTCCATGGAAAAGAGGGCCTGACAGGAGTGATCCTACCCTGAGGTGATCCCCAGCTGCTTGCATAGTCCCCTCCGGGCCATGGACATGAGTTAGAACTGGGCATAAGAAGTAGAAGCAGCGTTTAGTCCCCAGCAAGGTCCCATGCTGAGGCACATAAAGAAGACTTAAAGCCATCTTTGTCGGCTGCTGCCTTCTGGTCCACCTAGCCCACTAGCTCCACAATTCCAAAGAATACATATTCTGAGTAATTGGCTTGCTATGTTATTTCCCATCAGTTAGAAAATGTTTCTATTTGGTTCTGCTTCTACCAGGCTGGTTGTGTGAGGCACAGGAGAGCCAGTGTGACTTAGGTAAATCACAGAATTACTCGGTGGTTTAGCCTGATTTAAATCTGAATAGTTCTCTAGTCCACCATCCAGGATGTATGCACGGGCCACATTTGGCCCCCTGTTATACATGTGATACCCCCAATGAAGTAAAGTACAGGCAGAAATTGGCATGACCAACTTTGTATCAGTAGGCTGTATTCTTTTTGAATAAGAGACCAGTGCTTCTGGCATATCTAGGTAACTAAGCCATGAGTGCCCCTCATCTCCTCAACTATGTGCTGCAAACTCCTTCATTTATACCATGCACTATAAGGAATCAGTTTAGATTACTATTTCTACATTTTTTAAAAACATCCCTTTAGTCTAAAATTGTATAAAGAAATGAGATTTCGCTTGAAAATCTTTGGGACCCAGTAGGAGAGGTCAGTGAAACACATTCAATCCATTATGGAGACTACCAGCTTCAGATCTTTGTATTTTTTAGATATTAAAGAGACTACAATTTATTATTGATTAGACTTGTTTAAGGGGACTATAGTTTCTCAGAGACTGCTTTCAAAAATGCATGCAAATTACGATTATTTTTCTTGGGGTGGCCAAAATCAATTTGTTCTAGCACAATTCCAACTCTCTCTTGAGGCCCCTGAGCTAAGAATGTGCTGTGTCTGGAATATTCACTCCCTACTGTAACTTAAACCCATAGGTAGAGCAAAGAATGCCTACTTTCCCCAGTGATCCAGGACTCCTAATTATAGGTTAAGTTTCGACTAGTTAGGACTGAGTCCAAAGCCTTTTTGCAGATTGAAGTAGTTTTTGTTTGGAAAAAAATTATAGGGGAGGGGGAAAAAAAGAAACAAGTGGCATAAAAATGTTGCGTCACTCTGGGTTATGGCAGATGAGTTATGATAAGGAGCACTGTTTCTGACATGAAGCATCCCATCAGGTTAAAAATAAAATAAAAACACCAAAATGCTGTATTCTAAAACTCCGGTATGCTTCCCTTCAGTTACTGGAACTGTGTTTTTATCTTCTTTTATGACCTTTTTTATAAAAGGTAGCTGGTACTCACAAAAATTTTTGGGACTGCTCAAAACTTTTCACAGTTAATTAGTAATGCATGTAGCAAAACACCCACCCTACCTCTGGGCCTTGGGGGTTGCCCTGGTTCATTTGTAACTGATTTATTTTTTAAGGTTGTCTGGCACATCTCCATCCCAACTGCTTCCAAGAAATTTTAGCCCAGCGTCAGCTGGGAAAGATCAGCTTCACATGCTGACATACAGAGGTGGCCTGTGGAATATGGGGGCCTCTAGTGAGGCCATCAGTGGGAATCCTTAGCTCTATTTTGACCCAGGAATACATTAAATGCCACCAGTCAGGTTTTTTAAAGTCTTGTGAGAAAGACCCCCTCATCCGACTGCTGCATTATTTATCTCCTAGATCAGGAAGAGGAGTGTTATACTTATTAGATTTGTGGCTCATTTCATATGGAGAAAACCATGGTGGATGTTTTTTGCAGGCATCTAAAGCCACCTCTCATGACTTATGAGCAGTCAAAAAATTACTTTATAGACAGTTTAAATTCTACAGAAAACAACAAAAGCTGGGGAAATATTCTGATGCCTTTACTCAAATTTGAGGAATGATTTGCTCTGTGTAAAAGCCCACTGAAGTCAATAGAAATAGTACTCAATGTGAAGTCTACAAAATCCACTCCCTTCCCCCCACAGTTTTCTTGTGGCTGTATTTTTCTTACGACCTGCTTATGAGGAAAATTTCTTAGAGTGTTTCCTTTTTTTTATTTTTCCATCCCCTAAGGATGCAAATTTCTTTCTGGAATCTTCTCTACTAGACTTTCCAGGTCAATAGTCTGGGATCTTTTCATTCTCTTCATGTTCACAAGTTGTCCAGTAAGCAGAGCCCAGCTCTGTGTGCAAACTTTCCCTATGAAGTTGAGATACCCATTAGATTGCACAGGTATAGGAAGAAAATTCAGTTCCTTTGAAAATACAGTTTCTGATTTTTTATTTGGGTTGTTTTGTGCCTTTTAGATGCAAGCCCGTCGAGTAAAGACAGCTATAAAACCACACTCCCTGAGGGACAGGTTGGGAAGGGCTCATCTTTCAAAATGTCTGTTTGGATCTGAACTTTCCAAAGGTTTAGGTGTATTAGGATCCTGGGGTTTTGTTTGGCCCACCGTAGAAAGAAAAGGGGGCCAATGGGAAATTTAGATCTGGATAAAATTCTTCCAAATGTTAAGAGTAGATTTTTTTAAACTTTATTTTGTTTTTACAACTTTAGAACAGCAATACAGACCCTTAAGTATTTTTAATGGGGGAGGTGATAATAAAAAAGAACTACCACAACCTTTGCTAAATGAGAAAATGGGACTTTGATAGACTATCAGACCTTTGATTAAAACAATACTCTCAGATTTTATACTCTACTAGAAAGCTGAACAAAATCCCTGCAGTTTAGTTATGCAACATTACTCAGTTTAACTGTTACTTTATGTTCACCCATGTTCAGATGCTTACACTGAGAGAACATTCCTAACCCACTGAGAGACAGAGACTGTATTTTGTTAGGATAGCAGACTTGTTATATTCCATTCAGCTCAGCACCATTAAACTTCTGTGTCTAGCATTGCTGTCTGCTGCAAGGATTAATATCTCAGTACTGTATTTTCTTCTTAGTCTAGGGTTACATTTCAAGAATTAAATGATTATTCAGAAAGTTGGCTTCAGTTTATGAGCTGTTAAACCTGCGATAGATACGGTACGTCAAAATGAAAAGAAATAGTAAAAGTTATAATAATTAATGTTAACTTTTCCCACGGAATCTTCATCCCTTTCATGCATAATGTATACCCATTCCTGTTACTATAATTTTACTCCAGACTAAACGGAAGATTTTTCTAGGATGGACCCAATGGATACCCTTTTTTATTGTTTTGTGCTTATGAAAGGTGATGAACTGAGCACTCTGGAGGCCCAGAGATAGGGTGTGTGTTTTGTTACATATGTTACTAATTAACAGTGAAAGTTGTGAATGGTCCCCCCAAAATGCTGTGGGTTCCAGATACCTCCACTCATCCACAAAGGAGATACAACACTGCCCACTTCAGTGAAACCATCCCTACACTGCCCCAGCAGTACACCTTGACCTTGACCTTGAGGCTCAACGTCTAAGTGTGAGTGTTAGTTCAGCCACTATGCCCATTCAGGTCTTGATCCCTCTACTAAGGCTGCCAAGGGTGGTTTTGTGATAGGGACTCCTGTTCATTAGGAACTTGATCAAACCTACCAATTCTTTTAATATTTATGCATGAATATCCATTGATGGAAATAACTCGCACACATTACCAATCTGGGTTGAACTAGGACCAGTATCCTGGGGTTAAATGCTCAGTAGCCCACTATCTATTCTTTGAGAAAAGAAGCCCCCCAAAATAGCCCTTTCTGATGATTTTACCTGACCTATGTGCCTCCAGAAAATCATAAAATCACATCTTCTTTTGTCCCCGTTGGTGTTGTCTGTTATCTCTCATCACCTCCCCCTTAAACTAACTGTAAAATTGTTTTTGAATCATTTTAAATTTTATTAGCCAGTATTTGGCCAAAGTTCAGGCCAGTATAACAATCAGTTGAGAAATACTCACCAGACAAGTATTCATGCACTCGTGTCACCTGACATATGGTGAACAAGCTGATGAATGACTCAGGCTTTAAATGGTAATTACCATTCATCATTATAATAGACTTGCTAATTCATAAATTCTTGGTAAGCCAATTTTCTATAAAAAAGTTAATAATAAGAGTGGAAAAGAAAGAAAAAAATAGCCCTAGTATGATAAAAAATGTAAAAGCTAAAATATCTTCATTGCCACATGTTCCATCGAACGATTGAGTCGTTTTGTACCAAAGTGCCTCCTTATGCCGCACCACTTGCTATACTGTCACTGAAGGAAACAAGAAAGGATCGGCAGAATCCACCAACTAACTGCACAAACAAAAGAGGCCTGAAAATGTGATGAACGAGGAAGAACGTTGAGAGGGAGTTAGAATACTTACACATGAAATATTTCAGAGTAACAGCCGTGTTAGTCTGTATACGAAAAAAGAAAAGGAGGACTTGTGGCACCTTAGAGACTAACCAATTTATTTGAGCATGAGCTTTCGTGAGCTACAGCTCACTTCATCGGATGCATACCGTGGAAACTGCACCAGACTTTATATATACACAGAGAATATGAAACAATACCTCCTCCCACCCCACTGTCCTGCTGGTAATAGCTTATCTAAAGTGATCATCAGGTGGGCCATTTCCAGCACAAATCCAGGTTTTCTCACCCTCCACCCCCCCACACAAATTCACTCTCCTGCTGGTGATAGCCCATCCAAAGTGACAACTCTTTACACAATGTGCATGATAATCAAGTTGGGCCATTTCCTGCACAAATCCAGGTTTTCTCACATCCCCCCCACCCCCATACACACACAAACTCACTCTCCTGCTGGTAATAGCTCATCCAAACTGACCACTCTCCAAGTTTAAATCCAAGTTAAACCAGAACATCGGGGGGGGGGGGGGTAGGAAAAAACAAGAGGAAACAGGCTACCTTGCATAATGACTTAGCCACTCCCAGTCTCTATTTAAGCCTAAATTAATAGTATCCAATTTGCAAATGAATTCCAATTCAGCAGTTTCTCGCTGGAGTCTGGATTTGAAGTTTTTTTGTTTTAAGATAGCGACCTTCATGTCTGTGATTGCGTGACCAGAGAGATTGAAGTGTTCTCCGACTGGTTTATGAATGTTATAATTCTTGACATCTGATTTGTGTCCATTTTTTCTTTTACGTAGAGACTGTCCAGTTTGACCAATGTACATGGCAGAGGGGCATTGCTGGCACATGATGGCATATATCACATTGGTGGATGTGCAGGTGAACGAGCCTCTGATAGTGTGGCTGATGTTATTAGGCCCTGTGATGGTGTCCCCTGAATAGATATGTGGACACAGTTGGCAACGGGCTTTGTTGCAAGGATAAGTTCCTGGGTTAGTGGTTCTGTTGTGTGGTATGTGGTTGTTGGTGAGTATTTGCTTCAGGTTGCGGGGCTGTCTGTAGGCAAGGACTGGCCTGTCTCCCAAGATTTGTGAGAGTGCTGGGTCATCCTTTAGGATAGGTTGTAGATCCTTAATAATGCGTTTGAGGGGTTTTAGTTGGGGGCTGAAGGTGATGGCTAGTGGCGTTCTGTTATTTTCTTTGTTAGGCCTGTCCTGTAGTAGGTAACTTCTGGGAACTCTTCTGGCTCTATCAATCTGTTTCTTTACTTCTGCAGGTGGGTATTGTAGTTGTAAGAAAGCTTGACAGAGATCTTGTAGGTGTTTGTCTCTGTCTGAGGGGTTGGAGCAAATGTGGTTGTATCGCAGAGCTTGGCTGTAGACAATGGATCGTGTGGTGTGGTCAGGGAGAAAGCTGGAGGCATGCAGGTAGGAATAGCGGTCAGTAGGAATTCATCCTCTGAATGGTTTTACAACACACCGTGACAAAGTTATGCATCCAAAGCTACTCATTATCTAAAGTGTGCAAGCAGCTCAAAAGGCGGCACCCAGTGGTGCAGTGAGAAAGGCATCGAGTCAGTCAGGGTGGCCTATGACCAAAAAGGTCAGAAGCTTGTTGACTGCTCTGCTGCAAATCAACACCCCCCTAGCAATAGAATGCTAAATGGCTACCAAGGTTTGGATGTGTTAGTAACAAACTAGCTCTTTCATTCACACCTACCCCAGAAAAATATGGTGCAAGTAAGCCACACAATCCTTCTGGGGAACAGCAACAAGAGGCACCAAGAGGAACACATATAGATCAAGCTGTTCGGATTAGGGCGCACACTGTGGCTTCTTGTATGGGATCCCGGCCAGAGGGGTATTTGTCCAATGTGCTGTTTGGGAAGGGACTGGAGCATTACAGAGCACATATTCCTCAAATTAGCAAGAAAATCACGATTGAAACTGTTCGAGTCCAGTGGACACAGAAACCCTGGTCCCCCGGTACATTATGTACATAAACACCTGCCCACCCTGGTCTCATTGTTATTTGGCTACAGTTCCCCGCAACCAGAGAAGTGACAATAATAAGTCAATCTGAAAAAGGATCCAAGGTACCACGAATTACATTCAACTTCTTTCTCCACCACTCCGCCTGGATCCTCCTAGTCGTAGAGGGAGGATTATTGCGTTGCAAATCTGGTTGAAATTGCAGCCGGAGACACTATGCTGTTGGGTGTGTATTTGGAGAGGAGATGCTGAGCTACCTTTTCCTGTGTGGTTATACCCGGATTCCCATTGCCTACACCGTTTTTTATTTTATTTTATTTTTTTTTGCACACAGTTGTTGTCACACAGGAGAGGTCCAAGGGCTACCTAATCTACGGTGTGCTTGGAGAAGGAGAGGATTGTATGTATGTGGGATTTTGGGTGCAGTTTTCCCTGTGTATTATACTTTGCAGTGCAACCTGCTCTGTTCTTCTCTGTTAGGCACCAGAGCGAATGATCAGACATTGGGTATATAAGACTATTTGAAAATGAGAATGCCAAACCCGATCTTTTACTCTAGCTCGCATACACTATCCTGGGATTATGGACACTATTAAAATTTACTATCATTTATGCCATCTTCAAAACTGTTTATAATGTGTCTTATTGACTGCTCTGCTGCAAAGCAACCTCCTCTAGCACCACCACCATCCTTTCCCCCCACCCCACCCCCATCTGGGCTTTTCATTCAGCCCTTTTTAGAAATAAGGACTAGTCATTAAAATTTGGTCTGGATCGAGTTTGTACAGAGAGTTTTGGTTTGGGCACTTTTTAAAGGTATTTCTAATGCACTAATTAAAGTGTCAAATTAGAATGTATGGAAATTGTATACAGCAGAGTGAAAACATTTCAGTTTCTCATTATCTTTCTCAGTGCCTCTCACAAGAACAGCTAAAGAGAAGAGCATCCACTGAAGCAAAATATCATATAAAATAAAACAATCCTTAAACAAAATCAAACAAACAAATCTTGTACTTAGGAACAAGAAAAGCGAGGAATCCTTTTAAAGCCTTAAATTACAGCAATCTACAATACAAGGTTATTTATAAAGTCCCTAAGTTCAGTACATTTTCCCTTTATTATAATATAAAAAAGACCAGATTTGCTTGCAGTGAAGTTAAATCATGTGAATGATGAATTTAGAATATGGCAAGCTTTCATCTATTTGCATAACTCTTGTTCTTTTTTTGTTCTTTTTTTCTTTCTTTCTTTATTTATTTATTTATTTTGGTAAAACCAAAGGCTTGGAACATGAAATATAAAATGTCATGATTAACAAGTACCGCTGTATTTTTTGTTTTCTTGGGGATACTAAAACATAAAAAGTGGGTCAGATGCTGGGTCAGATGCAAACAGGAATTAAATTGGAACAGAATGAATCAAAATGCTTTTGTTCAGCCAGCAACATAATCAAAGGATAAAGATTCCACTGAATTAGTATCCAAATTCCCTGTTTTATCATAAATCAAAATATTTCATTTCAGAGTTAGTTATAGTTTAAGAGTTGGGGATGAAGAATAACAGAGACAAGTATACAGGTGTTTGTGAGGTATGTATATACCATAAAGGTCATACATCCAGGGATGCTTGTAAAACTATGGTAAGCACAAGAGTAAAACTCCTGTGGGTTGTGAAGTCATTGGGACATTGCAATGTCCATATAGCCTCGGTCAGTTTCCCTACAATGTGTTTTTTATAACTGGTTATTACCAAAAAAGTCATTTTGATAGAAACTAGGTAGAAAGTGATCCCCTGCTCACTTCGATATTTTGTAAGATTCAGTCTGCTAGAGATTTTCTATTATAGAAGGAAAATATTTTAGACTTCTATGCTTATATGTGTGATTTCAAGGCAGAACAGCTAGGAGCCTAAGGGTTGATACATTTTTTGTAGGTTTCACAGCAACAAAGACTTTTGAGGAGGGATTTGAAGGTAGGTAATGAAGTGGTTTTGCAGATGAGCTTCTCCTAAGCATGATGGGGCAGCCTGGGAGAAAACCCCAAGTGCTTGCTTGAAAATTTAACAAGTATGCAGTAGAGGCTGTCGTCATGGACTGATCATCGGCAGGAGCTGACCCTTCAACAGTGAATAAGAGATGATAGGTATGGTGGGGATTGACCATGAATGGCCTTGAAAGTGAATACAAGCAGTTTCTGTTTGATGGGATAGAGAACATGGAGCCAGCGGTGGGATGCAAAGAGAGGGGTAATATGGTCAACGTGATCGGCTAGGAAAAACAATGTTTGCAGCAGCAGTCTGAATGATTGCATCTGCTAAGGTCAAAGAAAAGGATGTTCCAGGGATCCAGGTATGAGTTGATGAGAGTTGGACGCAAGTTTTAGCTGTGTGATTGGATAGGAAAAGCCGTAGCTTGGAGATGTAATGCAGAAAGATTTGCAAGTGTTACACATAGCCTGGCTGTGAGGACAGAGAGAGATATCTGAGCCAAAGATGATGCCTATGTTCCTGTGCTGTCTTCATTATAGATAAAGTAAAAAGGGACCACTGTAGATTTCTATTGCTGCGTCATAAGCAGTGCTGTATTATTGTGTATAATAATGTTTTTGATTTTGTATTTATTTCCACTGGTGGAAACATTTCCTATGTACCCCGCAGTGAGCAAAGCAGTGTTTTGCCTGTTTGTTTGAGCTTTGAAACCTAGTAACAGCTATTTTGCAGTTAAGTGCAGAAGGGAGTATAAACATGTTACAGTTAAAGGGCCAAATCTAAGGATGCAGTAAAAAGCTTGGGAAGCAGGACTTGTGCCAGGTATCTCGTGGACTGGGTAACTAACATAGCTTTCCAGAGCCTCAACGTGCTCCCACTGTAGGAAACAGCAGTGGAGGATCTGAGGCTCTGATGATAGATCTTTGGCCCCTCCTCTGCCCCTCTTTCTAGCCTAGCCCTGACCCATGCCCAGTTGACCCCTGCTCTGGGCACACTGGGACTCCTTAGAGAGTTGGGCTGTGCACATTGCAGCTTTGGAGTCTGGAGTTGGATTTGCCGTAATAGCTTTTGCTAACTGAAAAACAGCGAGCTGGATGTTGTTTATAAATAGGCAACCCCAGTGAAAACCCTTTGAAGCTTTTAAAAAAAGGCTGTGAGGAATTTTCGTCTCCAAAGACTATTCTATTTTATCAAGGTTCTTATGCCGCATACCATGGGAGCAGGAAGCCTAGAAGTTAATTTTTCAGGGCTCTCACTTATGTTCAGGCTTTTCCTAGACGAAGGCCAAGCTTTGGAAGCTTCACAACAATGCTCCTTCTTTGAAACAATAAATACAAGATGATCACTTAGAGGGCTGTGAAGAGCTGAAGCATCTAAAAATCAATTAACATTTGGAATGGTGCCTGTAGTTATTGTTATTCTTACATTATAACTCAGCATGCTTGGTACAGAGTGAAATTCTGTGGTCTGTGTTGATCACACTAGATGATCAGAAGAGCCCCTCCTGGCTTTGGAATCTATGGAAGCCCTGCCAGGCTTCTTCTTTACTGCAAGTGGTTTCTGGCTCCTCAGAATGGCATTGGCACAAGAGGGAGCAGTCATGTGGAAGCATTTTGGGTAGTGCATGAGGCTGATGTGGCAAAGGCTGTACAGCACAATGCTAGTTTCTTTTTGATGTTGGTCTTTTAGTAGGATGTGGCTGTTTTACGCTGACATATACATTTTTTTGGACAACCGCGATGAACCCTTTTCCCACAGCGGCTGGCGCAGTACCCTGTGATGGATCAGGCCATTATAAAGGAAAGAGTTCCTGGCTTGAAGATTGTTGGGTTCAGTTTGTGTGCTCTTGTGTTTTAATAATGAATCCAGGGCAGCTCCAGACCGTCTGACACTGCAAATGAGCAAACATTTTCAGACACCTCTTGATGCTCTCTGAGATGGAACGTCTTCCTGTGGGGGAGGTTTTTTTCACTCGAGGTCACAGTTCTCATAGTGTCTAAAAGATTTAGTATCAGTTATAATAACAGCTGTGAAATACAGGTTTCTTTCTGCTAGCTCGCTGTGGATTTGATACCATATCTGCTCTACAGATACTGTAAGTAAATGTGTAGAGCACATACTAAGCACACAGCACATGCACAATCAGTGGGTTTTTAAATTGTTTTGTGTACACTTTCTGCTTGATCCCTCACACTAGAGAATATGAAAACCTCATTCTGGAGTACCAGATCTGCATTCTGGGCTCAGTCATGACCTGGCTGCAGAAGGGAGTAAAGGGATATAAGGCACCCGTGGGCAGCCTGCATTGTGGGTCACAACACATGAAGGAAAGCAGCTGTCACTGGGCTGCTACTCCCCGTTCTGTGCAGGTGGGTGGGGGCTAAAAGGGAAGAGCTTTGGCTCATCCTCCCACCCCCACGCCCACCCCACCCCACCGCCAACATGCTGGCCAGCATAGCTGAGCTGGCATGGAGGGCGAAGCAACCTGCACCAAGAAAAGGGCTGGCACAGTTCATTACTCTGATGCAGTAAAGCAGGAGCAGCCAATCTAACCCAAACTGCCAAGCTACTCCTTAATGAATGACACAGAGAGAGGAGAGCCACTCCCCAGGAATGATGCCTGGGTTTTTTAACCATAGTGTTTAGAAAGGAGCTAGAGATACACAGAGAGTTAAGGAGGTGGCCGCTTTGGGGAGCCCTCAGACCTGTGCAGGTTGTCGCCCTGATTCTAGTCAGGAAATTAACCAACAATGAACTTGCTCGCTCTAGCACAGGAATGTTTATATTTTCTTATTTTCTGTGGAAAGTAAAAAAGTTTTTATTAATAGCCAACTGTTATTCACTTACGGCATAAACGTGGGATTTAAATTACTTGGGTTCAGCTGACAAAAATACTCAGACAAACACACTAACTAATTCTGGTCATGTTTGTTTTGGATTTTTGTAATGGGTTCATAGTGCATATTAATTTGAATGACCAACAATATGCATTATTCAGCCATATGGAGAGAGAGATGTATGGATGGGATTTAAGTAGGGAAACATTTCTCTGTGAAATTCAGATATACATCTGTGTGTGTGTGTGGTGGGTGGATATACTTCCTCACAAGATGAGAAGAATCAAATATTTGTGCCATTAGCCTTTCCCCCTCTCTTTGTGGATGTCACAGTAGTAACGAATTCCTGGGTAGTAATGGCTCACTGGCAAACTTGATTCTGAAATGTGAGGTCATACATCTAGGAACAAAGAATCCAGGCCATACTTACCTCGAAAAACCACAGAACACTTTTGTAGAACAGTTCTCCTCAGTGCCAAAGGAACAGCCTCCTAAGGATCCGAGATGAAATTAGCAGCCTGATTCTCCAATGTCTTGCCCCTTGTGCAGGCATTTACAACGGTGTGGGGTGAGTGCATAGAGGATGTCAATTGCTATTATTCTAATCTGGCAATATTTTACATCCCCTTTGTGCCTGTCTAAATGACTATACATGGAGCAAAGCAGAAGAGAACCAGGCCCTAAATCTTCATGAGCTGCAGGCTTGAAACTCGGGCTTTCCCACCCTCAGGAGCTTAGGTAAGTACCTCAGTGGAGGTTTCTTCACTAACATAGAAATAGCTCTGGAACAACAAGGAGCTATATCTGTGTGACACAGGTAGTGTTGTACCTCTGACCTGGGACAATCAATCACATTTTGAAATTCTTTAAGGTTGGTTCTTCCTTCCCTTAAGGAGGGACATCTTCATGTGGGTTTTGCTGAGTGGGAATGAGCAAAGGGGGCGTCTTTCCCCCAGTGCATCTAGGCTGGAGGTAGTAACAACTTGAACTGGTCAGGAATTTGCCAACTAAACATTTTTATCAGAAATGCTCCAAACCATGCACAGAAAAGGTTCAGTTTTGATAAATTTCTCTCTTTTTTTTTAAAGGCTGTTCAGAATTGTCAATACATTCTGTTTTGACATTTTCAAAACAAAAAAGTTTAATTTTGGGGGGTCAAAATGATATTTTACTTAGAAATTTAGATTAATGTATAGTCAACAAATGTAAAACAAAAAAATCAAAATTAAAATTAAATTATCAGAATGCAACATCCTTATTTCCTCGTCTGAGCAGAGTGGGAGGACTCATTAACTCATAATTAAAGTGTAAGGGGGCAGGAACAGTGGAACGAGCACATTATATTTTTCCTACAAGCACCTATTGGAAGAGGCTTGTCCGGCACTTCTGCAGAAAACGGGTGAAATCCTAACCCCACTGAAATCAATGGCAAAACTTCCATTGACTTCAATAGAACCAGAATTTCAGACAGTATGTCTTGCACAGGCCCTTCACCCTTCACCCTCCTCTGGGTGCTAGAGGTTCCCCACATCCTCAGCAATCTGCATAGCTCTAAATGCTCTAAATGCAGGAAATGGTAACCAGTACCAACCAATTGTACTTAAACTATCTGATAATCAGGGCAGTTTATGGTTGTTAATCTCAAGTCAAAGCTCCTATGGGGCTCAGCTCTGAGGGAAGCATGTGTTACGGTCTATGGTGATGTTCATGCCACTGCAGTTATGCAGTAACTTCTGGGCGTAACATGCCTTTCCTAGGGAATTCACAAAGATATATGGGATCACAGACAATATGATCAAGTCTTTGCTAGCAGAAATATTAGTGATCAGTTACCCACTTCAGTGATCCTGCAGAAGTCAAAAGTCAATTTAATATTTTTCATTTGTATCATCTTCCTTCTGAGGATCTCAAAGCACTTTACAGGTGTTTGTGAACTGTTCCTCACCAGCATCCCTGTGAGGCTGCAACGTTACACTCACCATTTCGCAGACGGGGAATGTGAGGAACAGAGAGGTTAATACTGCCTGATTTTCAGAAATGCTGAGCACTGACAAATCCCACAGAGACAATAGGAGCCACAGATGCTCAGTACATTTGAAAATCAGCCCAGTGACTGATTCAGCAAGGTACTTAAGCACATGCCTAAATTTAATCATTAAGTAGACACCTTGGGCCATATCCTCAAAGGTATTGATTTCAATGGGTGCCTGAACACCTTTGTGGAGCTGAGCCACTGTCTTCACTGGGACCACTCACATGCTTAAAGATAGGGACATGGAATCATAGACATGTCAGTCTCCTGCGCTGAGGCAGCCCCAAGTAAACCTGGACCATCCCTGACAGATGTTTGTCTAACCTCCCTTCTGAAAAACCTCCCATGATGCAGATTTCACAACCTCCCTTGCAATCCTATTCCAATTCTTAAATACCCTTGTAGATAGAAAGTTTTCCCTAGTAGCTAACCTAAATCTCCCTTGCTGCAGATTAAGTCCATTTTTTCTTGTTTACCTTCAGTGGAAATGGAGCACAATTGAGCACAGTCCTCTTTATAACAGCCCTTAGGATATTTGAAGGCAGTTTTCAGGTCCCTCTCAGTTATCTTTTCTACAAACTAAACATGTCCATTGGTTTTAACTTTTCCTCATAGATCTGTTTTTATAAAGCTTTTATCATTTTTGTTTCTCTCCTTTGGATTCTCTCCAGTTTGTCCACAACTTTCCAAAAATGTGGCACCCAGAACTGAACACAGTACTCCAGCTGAGGTCACACCAGTACTGATTACAGCAGAGCAGCTACCTCTAATGTCTTGCATATGACAGTTCTGTTAATAAAAATTTTGAAGGAGAAAGTAGTTAAGGACATTGAAGTCAATGGTAATTGGGACAAAATACAACACGGTTTTACAAAAGGTAGATCGTGTCAAACCAACCTGATTTCCTTCTTTGAGAAGGTAACAGATTTTTTAGACAAAGGAAACACAGTGGATCTAATTTACCTCGATTTCAGTAAGGCATTTGATACAGTTCCACATGGGGAATTATTAGCTAAATTGGAAAAGATGGGAGCAATATGAAAACTGAAAGGTGGATAAGGAACTGGTTAAAGGGGAGACTATAACGGGTCACACTGAAAGGTGAACTGTCAGCCTGGAAGGAGGTTACTAGTAGAGTTCCTCAGGGATCGGTTTTGGGACCAATCTTATTTAATCTTTTTATTACTGACCATGGCACAAAAAGTGGGAGTGTGCTAATAAAGTCTGCGGATGACACAAAGCTGGGAGGTATTGCCAATACAGAGAAGGACAGGGATACCCTACAGCAGGATCTGGATGGCTTTGTAAACTGGAGTAATAATAATAGGATGAAATTTAATAGTGAAAAGTGCAAGGTCATGCATTTAGGGATTAATAACAAGATTTTTTGTTATAAACTGGGGACGCATCACTTGAAAGTAACAGAGGAGGAGAAGGAACTCGGAGTATTGGTTGATTACAGGTTGACTATGAGCCGCCAATGTGATATGGCCATGAAAAAAGCAAATGCGGTCTTGGGGTGCATCTGGCGAGGTATTTCCAGTAGAGATAAGGAGGTGTTAGTACCGTTATACAAGGCACTGGTGAGACTTCATCTGGAATATTGTGTGCAGTTCTGGTCTCCCATGTTTAAGAAAGATGAATTCTAACTGGAACAGGTACAGAGAAGGGCTACTAGGATGATCCGAGGAATGGAAAACCTGTTTTATGAAAGGAGACACAAAGAGCTTGGCTTGTTTAGCCTAACCAAAAGAAGGCTAAGAAGAGATATGCTTGCTCTCTATAAATATATCAGAGGGATAAATACCACTGAGGGAGAAGAATTTTTTAAGCTCAGTACCAATGTGGACACAAGAACAAATGGATATAAACTGGCCATCAGGAAGTTTAGACTTGAAATTAGACAAAGGTTTCTAACCATCAAAGGAGTGAAGTTCTAGAACAGCCTTCCAAGGGAAGCAGTGGGTGCAAAAGACATATCTGGCTTCAAGACTAAGCTTGATAAGTTTATGGAAGGGATGATATGATGGAATAGCCTAATTTTGGCAATTAATTGATCTTCAACCATTAGCGGTAGATATGCCCAATGGCCTGTGATGGGATGTTAGATGGGGCGGGATCTGAGTTACTACAGAGAATTCTTTCCCGGGTGTCTGGCTGGTGAGTCTTGCCCACATGCTCAGGGTTTAGCTGATCGCCATATTTGGGGTTGGGAAGGAATTTTCCTCCAGGGTGGATTGGCAGAGGCCCTGGGGTGTCTTCCTCTGCAGTGTGGGGCATGGGTCACTTGCTGGAGGATTCTCTGCACCTTGAAGTCTTTAAACCACGATTTGAGAACTTCAATAGTTCAGACATAGGTTAGGGGTTTGTTACAGGAGTGGGTGGATGAGATTCTGTGGCCTGCATTGTGTAGGAGGTCAGACTAGTCGGTCATAATGGTCCCTTCTGACCTTAAAGTCTATGAGTCTATGAGTCTATAATATATCCCAGGATGATAATAGCCTTTTTCGCAGCTGCATCACATTGTTGACTCATATTCAGTTTGTGATCCACTATAGTCCCCAGATCCTTTTCAGCAGTACCACTACCTAGCCAGTTATTCCTCATTTTGTATTGTGTATTTCATTTTTCCTTCCTACGTGTAGTACTTTCCACTTTTCTTTATTGAATTTCATATTGCTGAATTCAGACCAGTTCTCCAATTCACCAGGGTTGTTTTGAATTCCAATCCTGTCCTCCAAAGTGCCTGCAACCTCTCCAAGCTTAGTGTCATCTGCAAATTTTATAAGCGCACCCTCCACTCCATTATCCAAGGTTTCAGAGTAACAGCCGTGTTAGTCTGTATTCGCAAAAAGAAAAGGAGTACTTGTGGCACCTTAGAGTTAGTTAGTTGGTTAGTCTCTAAGGTGCCACAAGTACTCCTTTTCCATTATCCAAGTCATTAATGAAAATATTGAATAGTACCAGACCCAGGACTCTTCTGGACTCCACTAGATATGCCCTCGCCCCAGTCTGACAGTGAATCATTGATAACTATTCTTCAAGTACCAACTTTCAACCATTTGTGCACTCACCTCATACTAATTTCATCTAGACTGCATTTCCCTAGTTTGCATATGAGAATGTTATGTGAAACTGTCACAAGTCCTCCTTTTCTTTTTGCGAATACAGACTAACACGGCTGTTACTCTGAAACCTGTCTCAAAAGCCTTACTAAAATCAAAATATGTCACGTCGATTGCTTCCACCCTATCCACTAGGCCAGTAACCCTTTCAAAAAAGGAAATGTGGGTGGGTTGTTCTTGACAAATCCATGCTGGCTAGACCTCATAACCCTTTATTCTCCAGGTAATTATAAGCTGATTAAGGACCTTGCTGGGTCAGTGGTAGGGCGAGGAATAGAATTCACATCTCCTGATGCTAGTTCCAGTGTTTTCACAACTAGCCCAAGTCTTCTTATGTAAGTGCAGACAACACATGGATGACATATGCTATAGCAATCATGCATCTGTTCCACATACAAATAATGCTACTGTTGATGACGGGCCTCGTGAGAAAACAGTTGTATACACTTCAGAAGAGCAGTAGGAAAAGTTACAACATGGTGACAACATTCCTGCGCCTTGGTCTGAGGCTCTTTAACAATTTGCCATAAGCCCCATCACCAGAAAAAGAAAAAGGGAAAAAAGTCAAGGCAGATAACTCATCATATATCTTCATTGGGGCATTAGCTAATCTTCTGCACTGCTACTTCACCCTCAAATAGCTGAAATCTAGGCCAGAACCTGCAGAACCTACATCTTGGGAAAGTTCCCCGAGTTTCTCTATATAAAATATACTTAAAGCCCCAAAAATTTATAATTTTTTTTCAAAGACTGGAAATAATCTTCCTGTGATGGCACAGGTATAGGAAAAATATGTTCTATATATGCTGTATTTTGATAGAGATTTGCAGTTGAACTCAAAGAGGGAATTTTTCTTATGAGTTAGGCCCGAGTGATTTTGTTTAATATAAAAATAAGTACATAAATAAAAAAAAGAGGAGCTTAGTACCTCCTAATCCCAGTTGTAAAACATATTTGTTTGCTTTTTGTTGTGTTTTATGTTCTTGAGCAACTACAAAGATTTAAACAGAATTTCTAGTTTTGGTTCAATAGCATTTTAAAGAGCTGTAGCAATTGCTGTGCCAATTCAAACTTTTACTTTCTCCTAAAAAGCAAGAGCCAGGAATGTTTTACTTTCCTGGTTTAAATTTTTTATTAAAAAGTAAAAGTTTAAATTGGCAAAGAAACTGCTGTTTAAGCTGCTAGTACATCAACATCAGGGAGATGGTTTTTTGAGCCCTTGATAATGGTCCAGGTACTGTACTGCATATAACAAAAAATACAAGAAGAAGAAAAAGGAGATCATATGGTGGGAGGATCAGTTTTATTTAGTCTTTGTTGCCCTAATAGATTCAATGAATATAAATAAATAGATAAATACTAAGAGCCTCCAAAATCCATAACCAGCAGAGATATAGCATGTGTCGATATTGCACTGGGCAGGCATCCCAAAAATGATGGGATCTATAACTTCAAAGCACAGCCCTGTTTGATGGTATGACTGGCATACGTTTCTGAAGAAATGGCCCTCATAACTTACTTAAAGCTCTGCTTCTTATGAGTGATGCTCATAAGTGAAATAATTATGTTCAGCATTACACCACTTAGCCTTCTTAAAAATTATAGCATCAGGGTCCTGATGTTGTAGTTTGGCATTTCAACTGCAAGAATTGAGACTTCACATTTAATGTCTCAGCTGCTTTGGATCCCTTCCACCTAAAACTTGGCAGGCAACTTTGTCTGCCCAGATGACTTTTTTTAATTGTTTAAAATTAGTTAGGCCTTTTCTAGTCATGGAGTGGCCAAGAATTAGTTCAGAGCTGGTTGAAGGCATTTTTTAAACCGGTTATTAAAATGATTCTGTTAAAAAATACAATTTTCTACAAAATTGAAATTCTACTAAACTAAGTTCTTTTGGCTATTGTTCTTGGTATTTTGAAACAAACAAAAATGTTTTAAATGCCCCAGGGCTTAATGGTGAAAATCAAATATTAAACCTTGGGAAAGTGAACTCTCAAACAGACTTTACCAGGTTTATCTTACCTTTTAAATACAGATGACTGGAGTGATTACAAGAAGTGTGAATTAGTAGGATTAAGAAACTGAGGTTCTTCTTTTGCACCGCAGAGTGCCAGCTTTGCTTTTTGCCTTGTCTAGGTGGATTACATTTCTGTGGGGTAAAGAAAGAGCTCTTTGAATGAGATGTCAGCTTGGAAGCTTGGTTCTGAAGTCAGTTACCTCTAATCATGCTTGCACAATAGAAATGGCCCAATCTGAAAAAGATTCAGACCCTCATCAGCCATTGACCTGTTAGTAATATGCCATGGCAGGAGGCCAAAAACTCAAGTAACCTGCTGTCCCATGCACCAGGTAAATCCCTCCAACACACCTGCCAAACAGAGCAGACTAACCTTACCTACAGATTCAGAGCATGAAGAGATTTTGATAAGCTGGAATTCAGGGTGTGACCCTGCTCCTACAAAGTCAGTTGCAATACCCTCATTGACTTCAAGAGACGCATAATTAGGTCCTATATAAGAACTTATTTCTGAAAAGCCCCTGAAATTGTTACTTCAGTGTCCCAAATGCAGAAGAAAAAATTGCTCTTGCATGTGCGCCTCGTGTCTATTACCCATGTGATAGCCTTATTTAGTCTATTCTATTTTACTCCACAGTGATCTACAGAGAAAAGCTTTGACTGGGGTAAAGGGTGGTTAAAGGAGCTTTATGATTTAAAGAATCCATTTGTGAGGTTTCTTAATTATGGGCCTCACTTCTTTTTAGTTTTATCAGCAAATTACATTTATCATCAGGTAGTGGTAGCCTGTTGGGCTCTTGCAGTCACTCCATAATGTTAGCCATGTTATCACTGCAACTTTCCATACTAGCAAAATGCAGGAAGATATTCAGTTAGTGCCTTCAGCCCAAAGGCAATTGAATGATGTCAGTGTCATCATCCCTTTCTACTTGCAATGGCCCCTTAGCTTTACTGCAACGTGTTTAGTAACATCATTACAGATTCCAGTGTTGGGGTCCCCACCTACTTGGATTTAAAAGGGATAGGGATTATAATGCAATGATCTGGTTCGGAACATTACACCATGGTTTTAGCATCATGCTAGGAGCTCCCATGGCTCCTGGGCTTAATGAAATGCAAACTTATTATATGGTTCAGCACAATTTTTGGAAGACCGCCAATAAATATGAGAGGTTTGCAGTTGAGCCAAGGGGCTTGTTTGCCAGGACTTGAATCTCGGGAGAAAAGCTCACTGCGGGCCCAGACCTTTTCTTCTCATTGAATGTAAAATTGTTATAGCAGCATTTGCTGGTGATGACAGCTTGTGACAGAGCTCTATCCTTCCAGCAATTCTTATAGCACAGATTATCCAGCAATGACTGTAGGTGTGTATCCACTCAACAGTGCTGTACTACTATGTAAAACAGCATTCAAGAAGGAGCACTTGACTTTAGCAGTTTTTTTAAATGAGATATCCACCTATTCAGTAAAAATTGAGTACTAAACCTTTCTAGGTCTTATTTCATGTTGAATTATGATATGAAGATATTATCCTGGCATGAAAAAAAATGCGTACCTGCATACAACCGCTTGTTCTATTTTTCAGGCTAACAGCTTGGCTGTAACATTTGTGCATTAGCTAAATAACATCTCAAGGGGAACTGGAGATAGAACCTTGATGTCTACTGATTGTACATGTGTGAGTTTGTGCTCTCAAAGGATGGTCCTTAAAAAACTCCCTGCTGGAAGCTATTGTGCATATTGTAAAAAGACCGTTGCTAAGTGCCAATTGAGCTAGTACTGTATACTTGCCATTTTAAAAAAAGATTTTCTACCACTTGATTATGTTAAATAGAAATGTTTGAAATTTAAACTGAATTACATCAAAATGCCACAGTAGTTATATGTCTAAAGAGCTGCTGCTACTCTCTCCCATAACTAATGTCAATCCCTTCTAGTAGACGGTTTTATGTGAAACGGTGACAGAGTACATTACTGGAGAAGTTTAGAGATCCTTGATATAAAGATGTCATAAATACACACTACAATAGAACCCAGCATGGTGTTTATATTAATATGCAAAAAATATTCCTTACATTTAAGGTTCTGCCTTTAGCCAAAAAGAAACAATAGCCTTTAACCTTCCTGGTTGTGATTAGGTTTCACAGGATCCTCCATACACTGGATGCCTATAGATATATATATATATAAAAGAACTTGATGACTTCTAGAAATCTAACCTTCTAACACATTTATGAAAGAATAATCCAAACCTTCTCTCAAAATCAATTTACCAACACTGGAAAGAAACGACAACATCAAGGAATACTAGATCAGTCTAAAGGAGTCCAGTAGAAACCATAACACTGAGGTTCAGTCATTACTGAGATGAAGAGGGAATAAATATAGTATCAAGGGTTGGGAAATACAGAGACAAAAAAAGAGGGGATTGAAGCCCATTCTGAAAGCATAGCACATGTCTGGTATTCTTGGGATCAACCACTGATGGCATGATATAGCTACACGCAAATACTGATAACCATCCCTGATACATTATATATTATGAAACACTACATTGCCATCACAATAATCTCTTCACTGCCTTTTCAAATCATAATCAGAATTATTCCCTTTACCAAAAAACACACACACAAAAAACAGTGCCACTTTCAAGCTTTTCCCTCACACTCTCTTGGGAATGTTCTGAAAGAAAAAAAGGAAATGGTTAACAGTGATGCTCTAGGACAGTGGGTATGTAGAGGTCTTCCAAGGGATGCATTAACTCCTCTAGACATTTGCCTAGTTTTACAACAGGTTACATAAAAAGCACTAGCAAACTCACTACAAACTAAAATTTCATACAGACAATGATTTGTTTATGCTCTTCTATATACACTGAAATGTAAGTACAATATTTATATTACAATTGATTTATTTTATAATTACATGGTAAAAATGAGAAAGTAAGCAATTTTTCAGTAATAGTGTGCTATAACTCATTTATATTTTTATGTCTGATTTTGTAAGCAAATCATTTTTAAGTGAGGTGAAACCTGGGGATACACAAAACTAATCAGACTCCTGAAAGGAGTACAGTAGTCTGGAAAGGTTGAGAGTCACTGTTCTTGGGGACACCTTTCCTCCCTTCCACTTCTTGATATAGGTGTCAGTCCAGTCAATCGTTAACTTCTTCTTTAGCAGATATTCACCTCTCCTCAAAAATAGGAGCTAGATTCGTTGCTGTGTTATTCCAGTTTTATATCAATATAATTTCATTGATTTAAACTGAACCACACCCGCATAAAACTGGAGTGGCACGTTGATGAATCAGGCCCAATGCAGTCAAAAGGTTGCAATCTTTGTGTTAGGATATAGATATTCAAGCCTGTCGGTAAAAGCCTGTACTCGAAGAATTTAGGTGTATTCTTATCACTTGGCTAGTTAGAGGTATAAAAGAAAGAATCAAAATCACTGTCTGCCAGTGTAAGGTCCTTCTTTTACTGTGACAGTCTGTGGCCCTGTTCTTAGATTAAGGCCTTTGGCTAAGCAACAGAGGCAGCCATAAGCTGGGAAGCGAACGGTCACATCCTCACATTCCAAACTAGTCACATTGAAATAAGGTGCTATTGGGCTGTCAGGAATACAATCATGTCCTGATAGTGCCTATCACATCCAGAGAAAGGGAAGTGCCTAGAAAATGTAAAAGGAAACTTAGTTTGATAGCATCCTGTCTGGCAAGAACTCACTTATCAATAGCTGGGATGTGAAATCCTCACTTCTGTATTGTTTTGTCATTATAGTTCCCACTTTGCTATTGTTTGTCTGCATAATCTCTATCTGGTTCTGTGAGTATTCCTGTCTGCTGTATAATTAATTTTGCTGGGTGTAAACTAATTAAGGTGGTGGGATATAATTGGTTACATAATCATGTTACAATATGTTAGGCTTGGTCAGGAAAATGATTGGTTAAGGTATAGCTAAGCAGAACTCAAGTTTTACTATGTAGTCTGCAGTCAATCAGGAAGTGAGTGGGTGGGTGTGTGGGTGGGGGAGATGGGAACAGAGAATGGGGTTAAGGAAATTGGAATCATGTTTTGCTAAAAGGGGAAATGGGAACAGGGAATGGGAGTGGGGAAATTGGAATCATGTTTGGCTAAGGGCAGGAATGGGAACAGGGACACAGGTGTAAGGCTCTATGGTGTCAGAGCTGAGAAAGAGGATACTAAGGAAGGAAACTGGAATCATGCTTGCTGGAAGTTCGCCCCAATAAACATCGAATTGTTTGCACCTTTGGACTTCGGGTTTTGTTGCTCTCTGTTCATGCGAGAAGGACCAGGGAAGTAAGTGGGTGAAGGAATAAGCCCCCTAAAACTTTGTCTTGTTTTAAATGAGACGTTTCATTTCAGCAACTCCAGTAGCATGGAAAATATGTGGTTTTTAACAACAAAGCTGCAAGAAATCATTAATTAAGTATTGTCTTTGTTCCTCTTCTGATGGCAGTTTTCTTCCATTGGGGTGCGGAGGTAGAATTAACTTGCTGGTCAGTTTATTACAAGGGAAGGCTTTGCACAGATATTCTTGGCTTGTGCTATGAAAAATGCAAGACACAGCCTCACTTTCTGCAGCTGAGAATTCTACAGTTGGATGCTTGTCAACAGAAATGTCTTGTACCCAGCGCCAGAGAGGGTCATAGTAGACACTGTATTTTCCACTGAATGCATCTGATGAAGTGAGCTGTAGCTCACGAAAGCTTATGATCAAATAAATTTGTTAGTCTCTAAGGTGCCACAAGCACTCCTTTTCTTTTTGCGGATACAGACTAACACGGCTGCTACTCTGAAACCTGTCATAGTAGACACTGTTAATTGTTTTGTTCCTTTAAATGTTCATATTGTTGGTATGGTATGGAGATTGAGCCTACGATAGCAGGCTCTAACTTATGGAGAGCACACAAGAATAGGACAAAGACCATGATTCTGGTACTGAATGGGAGCCAGAGCAGTACTTAAAGCACTAGAAAGACATGCTAGCATCTGTCTGTTCTGTTCTGCAGACTGGCAGTGGCTGCAGCATTATGCAGTTTACACATGGCTCTAGTCCTTTACAATACATTACATTACAATTGTCCTCTGAAGCTTTCATGGTCAGATGTAGGCAAAGCGCACTTAGGGCTTGTCTTCACTGCCCTGTTACCTGGAGTTATAACTCAAGTTTTGTCCCTAACCCAGCTCCCAGCCACACATAAAAATCTCCAGCGAGAGTGAAGTGGTGCTTTAAGTCTAAGCTAGTTGTACCATCAGGGGAAGTGGGATGAAACTCAAGTGCTGCTGATGTTGGGGATAGAAATATAATGGGGGTGCAGCAACTTGACTTTCAGCTGCTAATCCAGTCACTCTGTGCTTCTAATCAAATGGCACTGTGTCGTGCCGGTGTTGTTTTACAGTGTGGTCACTGTCACTCGAGCGAGGCTAGCTGTAGTGGAATAACTCCAGTGTACTAACTCGAGCTAGCTGTCGCTTCCTCAGAGTGTCTGAAGACTCAGACAGTGATTTTCTGTGGTTTTAGTTCAGTCCAATTACAGCCTGAAACAAAGGATTTGCAATACTGGATCAGACTTTTTGTTCTTTAAAAAAAGCCATGCTTGATTGTCATGTTTATCTAAACTTTTTATAGCTCTGGCTTTAGTTATTGTTTCAGTGAATGTATTTGGTACTCAGGAAAGGGACACTGGTTTCTAATACACAGGATCATCCCTCGCACCCTTTTTTAAATAAGAATATGTGACATCCTCAGGTCCTATGGTATATGATAGCTGATTCTAATGAGAGACTGCATATTTTTCTTAGCAGCTCACCTCATCCATTCATAAATAAAGCTGCAGAGCTGTGCAAATAATGGATTTTTTTGGCTTGCTGGAAAATCTGAAAGGTTGGCAGGGAAATTGTTTCAGGTCAAACTGAAAATGAATTTTTTCAAAATGTTCAGCTAATCAAAAAGTGGGAAAAAACTGTTTCGGGGTCAAACAAAACACTTTGCTTTCAACAAAACAGAAATATTTCATTTGAATTTCAACCATTTTAAAAGGTTTCAGAGTAACAGCCATGTTAGTCTGTATTCGCAAAAAGAAAAGGAGTACTTGTGGCACCTTAGAGACTAACCAATTTATTTGGGCATGAGCTTTCGTGAGCTACAGCTCACTTCATCGGATGCATACTGTGGAAACTGCAGAAGACATTATATACACAGAGACCATGAAACAATACCTCCTCCCACCCCACTCTCCTGCTGGTAATAGCTTATCTAAAGTGATCATCAAGTTGGGCCATTTCCAGCACAAATCCAGGTTTTCTCACCCTCCGCCCCCCCCCCCCACACAAACTCACTCTCCTGCTGGTAATAGCCCATCCAAAGTGACCACTCTCTTTAAAATGTGTATGATAATCAAGGTGGGCCATTTCCAGCACAAATCCAGGTTTTCTCACCCTCCAACCACCCTCCAAAAACCACACATACAAACTCACTCTCCTGCTGGTAATAGCTTATCCAAAGTGACCACTCTCCTCACAATGTGTATGAAAATCAAGGTGGGCCATTTCCAGCACAAATACAGGTTTTCTCACCCCCCCACCCACCCACCCCACTTTTTTTCTTTCCAAAAAACACACACACAAAAACTCACTCTCCTGCTGGTAATAGCTTATCCAAAGCGACCACTCTCCCTACAATGTGCATGATAATAATCAAGGTGGGCCATTTCCAGCACAAATACAGGTTTTCTCACCCCCCTCACCCCCATACACACACAAACTCACTCTCCTGCTGGTAATAGCTCATCCAAAGTGACCATTCTCCCTACAATGTGCATGATAATCAAGGTGGGCCATTTCCAGCATAAATCCAAGTTTAACCAGAACAACTACAATACCTACCTGCAGAAGTGAAGAAACAGATTGATAGAGCCAGAAGAGTTCCCAGAAGTCACCTACTACAGGACAGGCCTAACAAAGAAAATAACAGAACGCCACTAGCCGTCACCTTCAGCCCCCAACTAAAACCCCTCCAACATATTATTAAGGATCTACAACCTATCCTGAAGGATGACCCAACACTCTCACAAATCTTGGGAGACAGGCCAGTCCTTGCCTACAGACAGCCCCCCAACCTGAAGCAAATACTCACCAACAACCACATACCACACAACAGAACCACTAACCCAGGAACCTATCCTTGCAACAAAGCCCATTGTCAACTGTGCCCACATATCTATTCAGGGGACACCATCAAAGGGCCTAATCACATCAGCCACACTATCAGAGGCTCGTTCACCTGCAAATCCACCAATGTGATATATGCCATCATGTGCCAGCAATGCCCCTCTGCCATGTACATTGGTCAAACTGGAAAATCTCTACGTAAAAGAATAAATGCACACAAATCAGATGTCAAGAATTATAATATTCATAAACCAGTCGGAGAACACTTCAATCTCTCTGGTCATGCAATCACGGACATGAAGGTCTCTATCTTACAACAAAAAAACTTCAAATCCAGACTCCAGCGAGAAACTGCTGAATTGGAATTCATTTGCAAATTGGATACTATTAATTTAGGCTTAAATAGAGACTGGGAGTGGCTAAGTCATTATGCAAGGTAGCCTATTTCCCCTTGTTTTCTTCCCACCCCCCCACCCCGCGACGTTCTGGTTAAACTTGGATTTATGCTGGAAATGGCCCACCTTGATTATCATACAAATTTTAAAGAGAGTGGTCACTTTGGATGAGCTATTACCAGCAGGAGAGTGAGTTTGTGGGGGGGGGGAGGGTGAGAAAACCTGGATTTGTGCTGGAAATGGCCCAACTTGATGATCACTTTAGATAAGCTATTACCAGCAGGAGAGTGGGGTGGGAGGAGGCATTGTTTCATGGTCTCTGTGTATATAATGTCTTCTGCAGTTTCCACAGTATGCATCCGATGAAGTGAGCTGTAGCTCACGAAAGCTCATGCTCAAATAAATTGGTTAGTCTCTGAGGTGCCACAAGTACTCCTTTTCTTTTAACCATTTTAAAATGTGTCAATGTCACCAAATCTGCATTTTCAACCTTCTCCCCCACCCCCCCCAAAAAGGTCAGATGAAACATTTCTTCCGGCTCTCTTCGTAAGCTCTTTCAGAACTTTTGGGTAACTATCATCCAGTTCTGCTGACTGAAAAGTGGATGTCTGGACCAGGAGTCCCCCAGGTACCTCCTGATGATGACCGACATAAAGAAAGTATTTAAATAGTCTGCCATGTTTTTCTCATCTTAGTTGCTGCCTTTATTGTAAGTTAAAAAAAAAAAGTATGGTCACTGTGGCCATGTCTGTGTCCTAAACAACTAGGTGCAATGTATGTGCAAGTCAGAGATGGAAAGGGATGTTTCTGGCCACTGCTGCAAAATGGCCTTCAGGCATGGAGTGGAGCTCTGTGTGACTCCAGAGCTGTTCTGCACTCAAAATCACTGAGTATGTGCTCTTGATTGGGGAAAGGGGAGGGCAGCAATCATGATTTCTGTTAGGTTTGCAAAGTTCTAAGTCCTCATTCCCAACAGCATAACCTCCAACTTACTCTCATTTAGGTTTATAGTGTAAATGCTGTATTATAATAAAGATATATGTGGCATATATAAGCATGGACTAAGGAATCATCGTAGATGTGAATAAGAGAGTGCTGAATATGTAGGGAAGTGATGTACACCACACATTTATTTATTGAAATATTTAAAAATGTGTAGATTTAAAATAATAAAGAAAATCCTTTTTTTACATTTTGCCTTCAGTTTTTATGCTGAATTTTATTGCAACTTACTTTTTTAAAATCAGTCATTTTAGTGTTCATTTTTATCAAATTATAATCCTTTATCACTTAATAATAGAGGAGCAGAAGCTTTTTAAGCACATAACAACTGTGACAATTTGATGGAATTCAGTCTGAGTAGTAATTTTATCAAATAATATATTTCTTTTAAAAAATACCATTTATTAAAACATTATCCACAATTTGGGCAGAATGGTAAAGAAAATGTCATCTTAAAACATCTCCCCCCAACCTCTTCGCTGAAAGCACAGTACAATCACAACATGCTACAATAAGTGTTGGCATGCTTTTGGAACATAAGATGATTTTATCAATAGATTATTACAGTATTAGCTTGTGAATGAGAACACAACAATTTAGGGCTAAATGCTGACCCTTGAGATACACTTATACACCCCCATTTATTTTCATGAGCTTTAGTGGGCTTAACCAAGGACAGAATTTGGATCACAGTATTTCTGTATGCATATTGTGAGAGCATACATGTATGACATAGACCAAAGCACTTGCAGACAACTACACAGGAAAATGTCACTTCATGTGGAGAGACAGCCAGTTCAGGTAAGCCAATGGGAGCACTTTTCCTGCTGTCGGGGTTTGGCAGGAGTGTGTGTGTGTGTGTGAGAGAGAGAGAGAGAGAGAGACCTGACTTTTTCCATGGGAAAACCTACTCGCAACCAACAAAAGAGGAATCCAAAGGAAATTCCACAAGTTGAAACTTTGTGAAGTTACCACTCCTCTACACATGGTATTCCCACATAGAATGGAAATGGGACACAAAATACAATTCTAGTTCTGCATTGGCCTGTAGGAGACTGAGGTAAAGTAAAGAGAATTTGGGCACCATATGCACATGGAGAGACTACAAGTAAGGATCTGTCTGCCTGTACCCTGTGGAAAGATCTGCATCATATCGTCATTCTTGGCCACCTACTATGCTACTAATATGATCTCAGGCACAGCTGTCTAAGCTACCTACCTATACGACTCCATTGGTGTGGATTTGAATCCCACCCAAGTGTTAAAAAATGGATATAATAATAACAATATTTTTCTTCTTCTTTCCAGTCTGTAGGAGAAATAGCTTGATTTTTGTTGTGGATTTGTTGGTATACCAGTGGGTGTTTGTGTGTATGCTCTCTGTATTTGAGAATGTTTGCATGTATATGTGTGTGAAGAAAGTATTGAGGGACAGCTGAGCTGAAGACTTAAGTTTTGCACTTAGTTCTGAATGTAGTAAGCCCCATGATCACTTATTTCTTGAAGGAGTGAGTTCTAGTCTAGCCCCACCTCCCCTAAAAGTTCTGTCTCCCACACCCATGAGTTCCTTTTTTGTGCACACTTTGTTTCAGGGGAACATAGATGTTGAAGAAGGCCATTGTGGTAGGGGTTGAGAACAGATAGCCATGGCCAATCCTATGGAGAAAGTGGAAAATCATGAATTGGACTCTGTGTTCTGTGTACCGGGATGATGTGTTCATGACAACCTCTGATGCTGAGCGGATGAATAGCTGAAGCTTGTACTAGTTGAAGCATTCTCTGGGTGTGTATTCCTATGTGGAATGAGTTGCAAGAATTAACACTAAAGGTCACAAGTGTAGAGGGATTAGAGAAGAGCCACAAGAATGATTAAAGGATTAGAAAAGATGACATTGTGTTAGATTGAAAGAGCTCAATCTATTTAGTTAAACAAAGAGAAGGTTAAGGGGTGACTTGATTATACTCTCTAACTATATAGTTTTCAATCTAGCAGAGAAAAGTATAACATGATCCAATGGCTGAAAGTGGAAGGTAGACAAATTAAGAATTTATACTTTTTTTCTAGTCTGAACAGTGTGAGTAATCACCCAATGTAACAATTTACCAAGGTGGAGTCTCCCATCATGGACAATTTTAAAATCAAGATTGGATGTTTTTCTAAAAGATGTGCTCTAGGAATTCTTCTCTGGACACTCTATGGTCTGTGTTATACAGGTCAGGCTAGATGATCACAATGGTCCCCTTTGGCCTTGGAATCTATGAATCTATGAAAATGTATGGGCCAGTATGATCAGATCCGTGTCTGATAGGATAGGACAAAGTAGAAAGCAGATTTTCCTGAAATGGCAAGAAGGGAAGAAAGGTATGTGGTATGTGGTAGGAAAAGGGAATAGGGTGTCTGTGGGGAGACCTTAGTATGTCTGATCCTTGCCTTCAAACTCCAGCACACAGCTGCAACTTTATGCAAAAATAGCTGCTATTGTAAAGTTACAGGAGTAATTTGGATACATGTACCTGGAGCAGCTACTGGCAAGCAATATGGGAAGTAGGGTACATGAAGTCATAGATTTTGTGGCCAGAAGGGGGCATTATGAGCATCTAGTCTTTCTTCCTGCCTAACACAAGTCATAGCATATCAACTCATAGATGAAGTACAGCATATCTTTTAAAAAGAGATCCAATCTTAATTTAAAGATTTCAACTGATGTGTGAATCCACCACAAATAATTTTCACATCTGCCAGGAGAGCTTGTGCTGGATATAAGCCTGGGAACTCTCATACTCTAAGCATATTCTAGACTCCATTCCTATTCAGGAAAGCACTTAAGCATATATTTAAGTGCTTTCCTGAATAGGGATGTTCCTGAATTGGGGCCTTAAAATCTTAACATTTAATGTCATGAGCAGAATGCGTATTTTTACATATACACAGAGGAATTGTGCATTAACAGGTCACCTTGAGAAATTCCACCTTTTTGTGTCGAAGCATTAAGATGAATCCCTGTATTTTTTTTATTCGCAAAGTATGTGTTCCGTGATGATGTTATCATTTTTCCATGTCTCTCCTGAAGGATTTCTCCACAGGAATTTTGTAGCTACCCTTAATATTTCTCAAATGTGCAGCAAAATGCTAATATTGTCTCTTTAAGGTATGGTATATTCATTTCCTGCACATGATACAGCAGACTGAACACAGTTCTTTTGGTAGTATGTGTGAATATTCATGAACGACAAATGCTATGGGTCCAAGAATCTCTACCTGACCTGGAGTTCTGGCAATTATTAGATCAGTGCTTCTATCAGCCATTCTCTGGGATTAAAATATCGTTACATCTGTGCAGCAACAAATGAAGAACACAAGACTACAATAGATTTTAACAAATAGGAGCTAACTTTGCATTATTTTCCATCCTTATTTTAGCCTTTGTCATGAGGATGGAATCACGCTGTGCCATTCAGTTCTGGGTACCAGAACATGAGAAAGATATACTAGAATTTGAATGTCTCATATTCAGTAATATATTATAGTTGCGCTTTACTTCTTTCACCTCTCAGTATTTTGCATTTTGATAAGCAAGCGCCACTTCACCTCTAAGGACATTTGTTGTCCTTTAACACAGTGGGTAGTTTTAGTGTATAGTCATTCTGACAGACTGTGGTGGCTTAGCTAAAGTCATAATATATATGAAGTAAAAAGCAGAAGACCATACACAAGCAAACTGTAGTGATTAGATCAGGGACTAGCAGTCAGGACTCTTGAGTGAAATTCAGGGGTAATGTGTAATATATATATCTTAAAGACCCTCACATAGACTTCTTTAATTTATTTATACTTAGTTGTAAATGAATATTAGTAATTCTGTAGAGTACAAGAAGGCATAAATTAAAGTAGTCCCCATCCTACTTTAATTTACACCTTTTTACATTAGGTGGGTAAGGTCATATCTTTTATTGGACTAATTAATTTCTGGTGGTGGAAGGGCCAAGCTTTCAGAGAGTTCTTCCTCAGGTCTGAAGAAGGTAAGCAGACATCTTGTTAAGCATAAGGGGGTCACACGTTGTAGGAGAGCCCTTAAAATGAAGTGGTCAGTGAACTCGTCTGCAGTCATAGGACAATGGAGATTAGTAGGCAGCAGGACGTATTACAAGATGTTATCATGGACCATAGAAGGAGTGTCTCTTTTAAGTCGATGGTTTTTAGTGGCCAGCAGAGTTCTGAATTTAAGTTCCCATTCTCATCTTTTGAAGGTGTTGTGCAGATTCCCTTTGAGGACAAGAACTGCTAGGTCAGTGTGGAGTGATTGCTTTGTGAAAGGTGTTCATCCACAGATGATTAGTGTTTTTGTCTTTTATCAGTTTTTGTGTGTGAGTTCTTTTGAGAGCATAGTGTTTGGTCTGGTTTCACCCACATAGTTGTTGAGACATTTGATGCACTGGTTGAGGAACACGTGTTATGATAGGCATATGTAGGACACGCTGATCTTGAAAGGTGTGTTGTAAGGGTACTGGTGGTAATCGTAGCAGTGGAGATATGTCTTCTGCTTTTCCGCCTGTGTTTCTGGCAGGGTCTGGCACTGCTTTGAGTTGGTGGGTGCTGTTATGTGGGGAACTTGCTTCTGATGATGAGGGTTGTCTGAATGCCTGAAGAGGGGGGTTGGGAAAGATTTATTTCAGGATGTGGTCTCCATGGAATAGGGGTTGTAATTGTTTGATGATATCCCCATCCTCTAGTGTAGGGAGGAGACAAATTGGGATGTGCATTTAGTGGCTTTGTTCCCCCCGCCCCCCATATTGAAGCAGGTTCTGTTGGGGGTATTTGGATGGCCTGTTCCATGATGTGATCTACTCTTAATCTGGTGGAGTGCTTCTTCCTTAGTAAAGATGGTTTCAAGTGTGTTAAGTGTGATAGAACAAGGAGTAATGGTCTCAAATTGCAGTGGAGGAGGTTTAGGTTGGATATTAGGGAAAACTTTTTCACTAGGAGGGTGGTGAAGCACTGGAATGGGTTACCTAGGGAGGTGGTGGAATCTCCTTCCTTAGAGGTTTTGAAGGTCAGGCTTGACAAAGCCCTGGCTGGGATGATTTAGTTGGGGATTAGGTCCTGCTTTGAGCAGGGGGTTGGACTAGATGACCTCCTGAGGTCCCTTCCAACCCTAATATTCTATTATTCTAAGGTGTGCATCCCAGACTTTCTTTTTGGAGTATGTTCTGCGATATCTGTGTGCCTGGCTGTGGATTTAAAATTTCTTGGGGTCAGAGCCAGAGCTAGACATAAGCAGACTAAGCAATTGCTTAGGGCCGCAGGCAGCTCACAGGGGGCCCCTATCCACTTTTTATTATATTCCTACTTAGGGCCCCCAATGGACTAGCACCAGCTCTGCTTGGGGTGACTAAGGTGGCTACTGGATTTGAAGAGGTAAGTGTGACGATCTGTGAGTTTCTTGTATATAGTTGTCGATAGGGTTCTGTTGCTGAAGGTGATCACAATGTCCAGGAAGTTGATGCTGCTGCTGGAGTATTTTAGAAAATTTGATGGAGGGTGGTGGTGGTTGAAGTTGTGATGGAAATCCAGGAGGGAGTTTAGGTCATCTGTCCAGAGAATGAAAATATCGATGGATGTCAGGTATATCACTGGTTTCATGGTGCATTTTCCCAGAAATGGTTCCTTGAGGTGGCCCACGAAGAGGCTGGTATTGGTGAGACATCCTAGAACTCCTGGCTGTTCCCATGGTTTGGACAAAGTGTTTGTTGTTAAATGTAAAGTTCTGAGTGAGGCTGAAATTGATGATTTTGGCAATGTGTTTGGAGTGGATTTCTGAGGGTTGCTTATTCTCTTGTAGATACTTCAGGCAGGCAGCGATGCTATTACTGTGAGGGATGTGGTCATAGGGAGGTCTCATCTGTAGTGGCAAGACCCTTCTTCCAGCAACTTGGCTTATACATTATTCTAATTCAGACTCCCTTGCACACCAGTAGCATTACTGTAAATTGGCTTAAGGGAGCACAAGTTACTGTAAAGGAGTCTAATTTACACTCCTTTACATATCACCTCTGAATTAGACCCACAGTTTATGTTGCTGACTCTGCCACACTCCCTGTGTAGCTTTAAGCAAGTCACATAGGCCAGCATTTTGAAATGTGATTGCCTAAGGTTACATGCATAACAAATACATTTTTACACACTCATCCTTAATAAATGGGACTACTTGTGTGAAAAAGACATCAATGATTTGGCTCTAAATAGAGGCTACCAAAACCATTGGGCTCAGTGTGTGATTTCTCTGAGTCTTTCAGTGATTAACTCATATGGGAATGGGTGACAGGGGATGGATCACTTGATGATTACTTATTCTGTCATTCTCCCTCTGGGGCACCTGGCATTGGCCACTGTTGGAAAACAGGATACTGGACCTTTGGTCTGACCCAATATGGCCATTCTTATGCTCTTATGTTCTTATGCACTAGGTATTGGTAGCTGTAGGGAACAGCCCATGGAGTGTGAGTGGAGTGCTTGGCAGAGAGGACTCTTTTAGTTATATGTAGAAGATCTCTTGGCTCTTTAGTAGATGCCTCTGCTACTGGTTTTGGCTAGGCCAGAAGACATGAAGAAGGTGCCGCTTATTACAGCTCCATTACTTCTATTATACTTGTAGTTATTGACACTGCTGCTTCAGGCACTGACCTTAGCTAGTGCTGCAGCTTTTACAATGACTGAACAAAAAGAAAAGGAGGACTTGTGGCACCTTAGAGACGAACAAATTTATTTGAGCATAAGCTTTCGTGAGCTACAGCTCACTTGAGTTGTAGCTCACGAAAGCTTATGCTCAAATAAATTTGTTCGTCTCTAAGGTGCCACAAGTCCTCCTTTTCTTTTTGCGAATATAAACTAACATGGCTGCTACTCTGAAAAATGACTGAACAACATCTGCCCTAGCTTTTATCTCTGCTCTTTCCTTTCTTCTTTGTTTCTCTATCCCTCATTTGGTGGTTGTTGCTATCACGCACAGGCTCCAATCCGCCCCTCCATCTTCCTTGCATTCTCTCTCCCACCAAAACAAACTAATGTTGTGTGCATTATTTTTATTTTCAAGAAAAGTTCCTGCTTTCAAACTCTGTTACAGGGGTACTGTACATGCTGCTTTTGCTGTTTAAACACATTTTTTCATCATTTCTATGTGTGTTTTTCCATATGTGCTAAAAGACCCTACTCCCCCACTGAGTGCCCTTCCCTCTCCCCCTCTTCCCATGAGGAATCTGAACGTTGCTAACATTTCGTGGACAAAATTCAGCCAGTGTCTCCATGTCAAGACAAGCAGAATTTACTCCATGCTCTGAAGCTGTCCCATTATCCTCCCAGGTAACAGGTTTCTGTTTGCTTTATTTTTCATTCATAAGTGTCAGCTTTTCTGGCAAAATTGTGCCAGCTATCTGTTAGGTGGAAAATGGTTTATACAACTTTAATACATGCTCATGTGTATGTGTACATTTGACCTTCAATAAATCACAAAATTGTTTTTATAGAAATACTCAGTGAAATGTGATCAGCTGGTCCTACACTATGACAACATATAGTAAAATATCTAGCATATTGATATTCAAATAGTAAAATCTCATCACATACATTATTATTATTTGCATATTCATTTGCTCCTCCCTACAGGCATCAACACAAGTACACTCTCTTAAATGATCATTCAATGGAACATGAAAACAAATACCTAGAAATAATGAGCAGAGATTTCTGATGAGCGACTTGTACACTACACCACTCTAAAACATATTTCCAGTCTTGTTCTCAACTTGTTTGCTGAGATTCTACCATATAGCACAATCATTTAAACCAGAAATATTGGGAATTATTGCAGCACCACAAATAACTTTCATTACTCTAGTAGTTGGTGGTGGCAATCAGGATCAGGAAGGAAATCAACCCTGTCAATCTCCTTTTATTTTAGTCTAGTTTTCCCCCACCTTACCCCATGTCAGGGGACTGATGGGCCAAATTCTGTGTTGACAGGGTTTAAAGTAAAGGAAAGCTACTCTGTTAAAAGGAGTGGGAGATCTCCCCTCTTCACTTTGGAAGAACACTCTTTATTCCTGGGGTGGTAGCACTGTCATATAGGTTGGTGTGGTGAGAGCTCCCTCTCCAGTTTCAATCTTCTTTAGCCAATATCTATGGGGTAACTCTTCTGAAAATTGCTCTCAGCATTGGGCAGGTTCAGCCATAATTATGCACATCTTCCTGGGAAAGACATCCCCAATCTTTGCTCCTGAATTCTCACCTTTGGATTATAACAAGCACATACTTTGTTACTGACCTCAAGCAGAGTATGCACTCAGACAACACTATTTTTCACACCTCAGGTGTGGTTTGATTTGGTTTCTGATTCTTTACTCGGTTGAAATTTCTCCTGAATAGATCGGTCTACTGCGATGCAGATGTCTGGCACATATGTTGGTCTGGAAAGTTGTGGATACTCTGTGATGGACTGGATCCTCATTGCTTGTTGAAATACATTCTATAAAGAGAAATATACACTGTAACCAACTCATTTATGTATTTTATGTTACTTGAAGTCCACAGGGAAAATTCAGAGGTGAGTCTAAATAAGTCTAGGAGTCTAAGTCAGTGTAAATTATACCTTTTCCAGCCTTCACAAGGTGTATGTCACACTAGGCTCCCTCTGGACTATCTTATACTCACTCACTTATACCCACTTACAATGTGTAATTTTTCTCTTGCCCTCCCCGCTTATACATCACCACTAAATGAGTCCAGCAAATTTAAGGGAGTCTATATTGGTGTACCATTGCCATGGGCAGAAGAAAGGAAGGTAGGAAGAAAAACAATTAGCAGTTTATACACATTCTATCTTTTCATCCTTTAACTTACTTACACCCATTTACCAACCCGTAAGCATGTCTACAGCAGTCCAGCCGAATCTAAGCAAGACTAATCTAACCATCACCTTACCTACCACCTCTGAATTTGGCCTCTCAGGACCAAGCACCAGTAAACATTGGTGGCCTTTTGAACCATTCAAACCCTGAAATATCAAGGATCATGACACCAAATCATGGATAGGGGCTCCTATTCAAGGAAATAGTCATCCTGATTCATAGTATATAAGGCCAGAAGGAACCATTGTGATCATCTAATCTGACCTGCTGTACAACACAGGTCACAGGACTTCCCTGAACTAATTCCTGTTTGAACCAGAATGTATCTTTTAGAAAAACATCCTATCTTGATTTTAAAATTTCCAGTAATGGAGAATCCACCACAAACCTTGGTGAGTTGTTGCAGTGGTAAATCACTGTTAAAAATGTGCACCCTATGTCTAGTCTGAAATCTTCCAGCTTCCTACTTTGATGTAACCAATGACTGGGAGGGAGGACACTCAGAGGACAAATGTGGAACTCCCTGTACTTGGGAGCCAATCTCTCTCTCTTTTCCAAGGTGAGCAACCTTGGGGAACTTCTACATCTCTAAAACTGGAGTAATTACTCTCACCAGCTCCTTACAATTACCAAAACCTCCTGTTTTGGAGTGCTCCTTATCAACTTTTACAGGACAGAAGTTGTGATAAATGCTAAATGGCCCTTCTTCATCTCCATGGTGGAGCAGACAAAGAAAGTCACACGATGCAGTTGCTTTGGGCTGTGTCTCCTGTCAATTTCTTTCCCAGCTCATATGCAGAAGAATTTTCTTCTGACATGAAAACCCTGAGAGGGGGAGTCATTGAGAAGGCTCATAAGTTCCTCAATATAATTCTCATGAGTCCAGCAGCAATGACTGGTGACCACATAATACATGAATAAGCATATGAACGCAGAAGTATTCCCTTGAATCAAGAGCAACCAAAGAAATGTGGCCAGCGGCCACAGAGCCTAATATGGGATGGAATCTTCAATGGAAAATAATAGTAAAAGTCAGTCATGAAAACAGTATTGTCATGACACAAATTTCCTGTATAACAATGTTTATTTTAAAAAAGAATCAGTAGAAGTCCTGTGTATCAACAACATATTATAATGAGAATAAATCATAGAAAACTTATTAAAAAGTAATGGTTCTGTGAACTGGTGAATAAAACTCTAACACACTAGTGATACACTCATAATGCCTGATCCAGCATGGTGCTGACTTCACTGAGAGTTGTTTGGGCTCAGCACCTCTCAGGTGGCATTCAGCACCATACTTGATTGGCTGTGGCCGGTGTAACTAGTACAAAACTATAACAGACAAAAGAATGGTTTGAAGAAGAAAGTTCAGATTTTAGGTGAGACAGATTTGTGCATATGTAAGAGCATGCATGTCTTCTAAACTGACTTTTTAAAATGCTATTAACTCTAAAGCTATTTGAGCAAGGGTTTTTGAAAATCAAGAATTCCAAATATTTTTATTTTTCCAGAAATCAGTTTATCATAAGAATGGGAGCACACATTTTTATCTGAATTTAGACTTTTCATAAAGGTTATCCTAAGAAGGAATCTAGTGGAAAGCTAATCAGCGAAGTTTTACAAATTATATTGTGAGGAAGCGTAAACATACATTTTCAAAAAAGCCCTACACACTCTGAAAACATATTGATCTGAAAGATATTTAACATCCCTTATATACCTGAAATGGACTAATTACAAACTCACATAAAAGACAAAACAGTCAAATAACTGATCCTTCATTATGCAATACTGTAGTTGCCTGTTCACGTAACATAAACATTTACAGTAACTGAGTTATTCACAGACGAAAATCAAATCTATTTCAGGTATCAAATCTATTTCAGTTCAGACAATTCCTCTGCATTAGGGGAATGAATAAATTAAAAGTGTGCTCCAGCAATTTAGTCTTCCTAAGCAGATATCCTGCAAGCTCTACAGAGGATGTCAAAACCTGCTGATATCTAACAGAGTCAACTCCAAGTTTGTGTATCCCGGTCCACTCTACCTTTCCATCAGGCAGTACATGTGGAAATGGAAAAGTAGCTCTCTAATTAATCAAAGTCAGATCTGCCTGAACGCCTGGAGTTGCTGCTGATCCTTGTCCCAGCTTCTCCCATGTTCTCTCTCTATGTTTTTACCTTGAAAACTTCTGCTCAGAGCTGGGAATGCCTGAAGGGCTTGCACGGTAAGTCAATGTGAAATTATCTCAGCAGGAAGAAGTTGCTTTTCAGCTTAAATGATTTAAGGCAGCAATTTTTCACACTCTCAAACTCTGACAAACGCACAGATTGCCTCTCATGTTTGACTTCAAAATATTCAAAGAAAAGCTATTTTTATTAAAAACACTCTAGAGAAAATTGTATGTCACTTGTTCTCTGATATAACTTCATTTCTCCTGACAGTGACAATTTTCACCTCAGTACAATTTCTTTATTTTTTCCAAAGCTAATTCTGCTTAATATTAGTATTTATACAAACTCATATCAACTTGTCTCTGTGAAATGTTCAAGGGTGTCACGTAAATGTTGCTCACTGTCAGTCATCTTCTTTGGTGCTCAAAATGATCAATAGATTAAAAACTGTAGCTACTTACTTGGGATATTATTGTTTTATTTGTAAGGGAGAACTTAACAAATGTTAGATATTTCATTTGACAAAACTGTGTCTGAAAACTAGGAAGATTTGAAAACTTGAAGGCAATGTCTGTTGTAAAAGAATTTTAAAAGTTTACAGGGATAAATCCATTTGTCCTTTGTCTTTAAGTAAAGTATGTAAAAAAGTACATGTTTTGTCTTATACTGCTTACTTGTAAAGATTACTTGAGATGTCATATTGCACTGATACATCACATTTCCTTTATTATGAATGCTGCAGTGCAGAAACATCACATTATAATCACTTCAAATCAGAAATATATTCTGCATATTTTCATGTGTTTATAATTCCACTAAACCTCAGCAGAAGCAAACCCAGTAAGAATAAGAATGATGGAAGATTTAATGTTCCAGAGACTGCTGAAATCTTGGACCACTGATATATAGCAGAACTGTTAATATGTATAAGGTTACTTGTGGCCTGTGACCTCAAAGCGTATCTTCTACCCTTATCACTTTTCCAGGAGAAAAAGTAACCATTGACATGTGCATCTCTATAAATAATTCTGAGTGAAGTTGTACAGTGAAAATTTATAGAATGCCATACCACCTATAGAAATGATTTATGGCTGTAATATGCACATTTACAGCATTTGTGTACTGACCATACAAAATGAGCTTTTCATTAACAAACTTACTGCTGAATTACAAATGTTTTTTCTACCCTCTAACAGATATTCAATTTTCAAACTGAACTGCATATATTTTAATTTCATTTATATGTATGTCATAGCAATTAAGGAAGGATTTACATTGCAGCCTTCCAGTGTACACAGCACCAGGGCAAATGTAGTACATCAAATATGGAAGTACATTTTACAAATTCCAGTCTCACAACAATACCATACATAGCCTGTAAAGCAACATGGTAGCATGATGAGGGGTATTAATATCATCACATACTTTGTCAATATATTTTCTCCACTGCCATCATTAGAAGTCATTACGGTGGTCATTCAGTTCACTTGTTCTTAGGTTTTACTTACCATGGTAAACAACACGGCAGCAGTGTTTTAAAATCTAAGACACTCTTAGGTATAATTCTCTACAAGTTACTTAAAGTTACAATCTTTTATATGAGAAATTCCTTATTCTGCAAAGCAAGATAAACAAAGAGTTACAATTCAAACAAGAAAATTTAGGCTTTCATAGTTAATAGATACCATTTATTGATGTAAGTATGTACCAATTACCTAATAGAATAGAGGATTTTAGTTTTAAAAGATAATATTCAATATTCTATTGCTCTTGCCACTCATTTCAATTTGCCAAAACAACTTTTTTTCCATATAGCTGTAGAATTTTTCTAGTGAACATCACAAACAATATTAAATACAGAGAATGCTATGTTTCTGAAGTGATCATTTAAACTAAATTTTCACTTTCAGAGCAGTCAGCTAATAAGCAATTACAGAATATGCTTTCTGCTTATACATGCTAAAAACTTTATTTCCTTGTTACTATAAAATGTGTTAAGAAATAATACTAAGTGCCCATTTAAAAGCACACAGCACTGAAATTGATGTTAAATGAAAGAAACACCTAGTATTAGACATTAGGCTTTAATGATAATTTAAAAAAAAACAACACTTTTTTATTATGTTATTCGTTAGAGAATTATAGCATTTTGCATAGAAGTAGAACTGTTGCCAATTTCAGTTCTTGTATTAAAAAAATACTCTAGTCAGGATATTCAATAAATTACATAATTTTCCATATCCTTATTAATGAAAAGTTTGAATGACTGAATATATTATGCAAAATTATAAGCCCACATATCTCTTATCCACTTATTCATTCATATAAATAGTATGTGTTTTATTATTTAACCAAAAATTGAGTACAGTATATTTTCTAAGTAGTGTGCTACAGTTTAATTTCATTCCAAATAGGGTGTTATGAGCATTTAAATTCTAATTCATTATATTAAAACTCATTTCTCTCTCTCTCTAGGCTATATGTTTAATTGCTGTACTGGATTGCAATGGGTGATTTGTTAAAATCATACAAACATATACGTATCTTAACTTACAAATGGAAACTGAAATGGAAAACTTTTGACTTTTTAAAATCTTTGATATTTTAGTTGTATTATTATATGTGTAGGAATAATTCAGCAACACCACTTTAAGTAAGCCTTTAGTTCAACCTTTGTCTTTCTAGTCTAAACATTTTTATATTTCACCAAAGTTTATCTGGACTTTTTCAAAATGATCTATGTCAAGGCATCAGGCTAAGTGATAAAAGCAGGAAGGGAAAGTCTGCACCAGTGAATATTTATATTGGCAAGAGCTGACAATTTTATAAAAGAAAAAACAAACACAGAGGCTGTTCATTTCTGAAATGAAATCAGCTTCACTCCATTTGTTTCAGGAAAACATCATTGCATGAAATGATATAAATCAGTATTGATATCCCTAAGCTTCAAACCAAAAGAGACAAATGCACTCTAAACCACAGTATTTCAATGGATCTGAGTCAACTTTACTGTTGTCTAGTTTCTGCTAATCATCATAAAAATTCCCAGTGAAATAATTATCCCTAAAACAATCAAGACAGTGTATCTCTATAAAGGAGAAGATCGATTTAACAACAAACACTAGATTTATCTGTATTGATTAAAGGGCATTCAGTGTAATTTTAGTGAATTATGTCTGGCTTTCATTTCCCAGTAGAAATTTTTCTTGTGATGATCAAAAGGCAGATTGCAAACTACTACATGCTCTTTTGTGTGCTACCTACATAATATCTAACTAATTACCGTTCAAAGTAACATTGATGTGAGAATGAACAAAATACTATTTCTTCTTTATAAATGGTATCTCTTACTACAAATTCACATGAGTGAGTTTATAGCACTTACCTAAGAGCCTCATGCCATCTTCTCAATTCATTAATACAGAAATCAGGACTGTGCTAAGAGTCAGTGTTAAAGGAACAAATCCAAGATCATCTTATGAGAATAGAATTAGAAAGATTAAGAAAGCAATATGATTTTTCTTCTTAAATAGGAGTAATTTCAAAGGAAATGTTAACACTTTCATGTCTGAATTTTTATTAAGAGTGAAAGGAAGAATTAAGGAAATTAGGCAGGTTTAAAGACAACTCAGTGGTGCTGTATGCCTGACACCATTGTTGGGACAGTTTAAGTGAGAACTAATTGGAGCTAAAAAGGCTTTATTTTATTTTGCCAACTCAACATATATGTCAGTGTCTACTCATGCATTTATAATCTGAAATAATGATGAGAAAGAGTCTAACTTACTTTGTTTAGTTAACAACATTAGGCCAGAAAAGATCACCTCCTCATTTCATGTTCTTCAACGCATTGCTAACATAAACAGTGTTTAATTACACGAGTAAATGTTTTAATAAAGTAACCAATTAGAATGTTTACTGATTCTAAATATTCACTGTTAGATATATTTCCACAGGCATCCTTTGAATTAATTTAGTTAATAATTCAACCTTCTACATCACTGGAAAGCAAAAAGACAAAATACATGACAAAAAGTTGTTTTTAAAAAAGTCTGAAGCACAATTAAATACTTAGAGGTAGCGTATTCATTACTGTCTGTCTGTGGTAAAGGTGCATACATGAAAATATTTCCATGGAAAAATAAGAAGCTTTCTCACATTCTCTAGGAATATATAATTTTGCACATTTAAATAATCTTCTTGCTGAATCAAGCAGATCATAATGCATGTTTAAGACTCATATGATAAAGGAGATATGTCTTAGCATTTTAATATTTTGACTCACAAATTCAGATTAATGCATTTGGCTTCAAAGCAGATTTAGTGGCTGTGATCTGTACTTAATATAAATAATCCAAAGGCATCTCTGATTTATTTTTGTTATCTTAATGATGAGTCATTAATTACCATCCAAAAATCATCAACCCAAAGAGCAGAAGCATTTTGTACAGTGACACAGGCTGAGAATGATATTAACAACTACTATGTTAAATACAAACTAATTTCAGAAAAGCTTAACAGAAGTAAATGAGAATGTTCCCTGCCTTGTCTAGAAGGAAAACTACTAATATTGTAAAATAAAATAAAAACCTTTTTTTTAATGATCAAATGATTGCACAGAGTGATCATGCTTAAAAAACTTGCCAATCACCTTACAAAAATAATGTTACTTCAGTACTTGCAGTGTTTCCTAGGAATTCCTCATTACTAATTAGAATAAAGTATAAGAACTACCACACCTATTGAGATAAAGTTATTTAGTCATCCAAAATAAAACTAGAACCATATTAAGTGCTACCACAATGATGTATACACATAAGATATCACAACATAAATTTGAGAACGCAAAAAGAAGGTGCTGAAAATCTTGATGTTAAATTGCTATCCAAGTGTCCAACATGACTACATAAATGTAACAACAGTTCTATATTGATTATAGCCCAGTCCAGCTCCCATTCAATATAATGGGAGTTTTTCCATTTATTTAAATGGATGAAGAATCAGATCCTTTCTGTCTGTGTTCATTTAGTTGCTGTCCTAAAAAACATATTATTCCAAGCACATAAAATGCATGGTTTTTTTTCTTACAGTAGTTGTAGCAAATATATATATATGATGTCTGAAAATAGTTTAAGAGGGATAAATGTAACTTTTAAAAACAAATTATGCAAATAATCACTACTTGCTAAAAAGTAAATAAACTTAACAGTCTTTTAGATTGCCTTAACACATACTGAGTGCATGTTGTATTGTCGTACCCAACATATTTAAAAGTCCAATATCTGATAAAGTTATCTTATTACAATTAGACTACTAAAAGACAATAATTAAAAGTCTCTTACATTTTTCTGAGAACTGAAATTAGTAAAATATCCAAAAAGAATCAAAGTTTTTTTCAAAAATATATTTCTTTGAACTGAATTTTAATAAACCAGTAACAATGTTATTGTTCAACAGGTAATAATTGTCTTCATATAAACTGAAAAATATTGTTTGGGGTGATTAATATACAATGCTACATTATGCATTTGGGAGTGTCTGTGCATAATTTTAGTTCTAATGTTATTATGTAATTGAGAGAACATGTTCATTTGCTTTAATAACTACCAAGATGCACTTAATAAAATGAAATGTAATAATACTTGTAATTTAATCTATTCATGGAAGTAATTTTAAAAGTCTACCAATCTCCTTAATGTGGATAACATTCATAATTTATAAAGTGTTGTGATGCAGAATTGACAATGCCATTGTTTTTTACACTTTGAGTTGATTCTGCAGCCTTCATTATCTGCATACCAACCTCAGGATTATCAAGAGCAAACAAAAGATAATTAACACCAGAAACAGGCATATGCAGGGGCTACTGACTGAGGTTTCTCATTTAATGCAATACCTCTGAAAACTGGAAAATGGAATAACTATTTAAAACCATTTTTTAAACTGCAGAAAACTATTTTTATATGCATTTTCTTTGCTAGATTTAAAATGATGATTTGGCTACAAAGGCTATTTATCCTATGACTAGTTGACCTACCCACGCTTAGATACAGTCATTTTATGTATTCAGCATAAAAAGTACTTTTCAAAATTATGAACCTTAATTTTCTCCACTGGACTTTTATCTAGACCAGTAGTCAAGACCAGTAGTCAAGACACTCATGTTCTATTTCTACTGTGTCTCTGACTCACTGAGTGACTTTAGACAAGTCACTTAACTTCTCTCTGCTTCATTTTACAATTCTGTAAAATAGGCCTGATAATATCTAGCTATCTCACAGAGATCTCTGTGAGCTAGGCACAAGTAATTAATGTATTGTAAATTGTGCTAAGATTCTTGGATGACAGACCTGATAGAAGTGGCTATGTTATTTTCATATGTACTCATGGCAGACAAACAAGAAGTTATTGAGTTATGATACAGGTCCAACTCAGTATTCCTTGTATGACAAGAGTCAGTTGGAGATTCTCTTGTGCAAGAAATATTGAATTGGATCATATACAGGGTGACCAGACATCCCAATATTTGGGGCTTAGTCTTATATATGCAACTATTCTGCCCCCACCAAAAAAAGTCCCAATTTTTACACTTGCTCTCTGGTCACCCTAATCCGATGTTACATTCTAAAATGTCTGCCGTATAGCTAATGTAGCTAATGAGTAAATATAATCCCATAAAGGTGGGGGGGGGATCTTCTCTGATTCAAAGCCATGGAAGACATTTTATCAGTAGACTGTAACCTACAAGTGAACATCACAATACAAAATATCCAAGCAGAGTCATTTTGCAAAATGCTAGCAAAATGAGGCAGTGGCATCTTAGTATCTTGATGCAGTTTACAAATGTTGGAAACAATCTAGCAAACCCTTACTTACATTAGAAATTCTTGCCCACAAGTAAATGTGGCTGCTTGCCTAAAGACTATTCCTTTTACCTTACCTCTGCTTTTCTAATTTTAAATCTAAAATCCTTCAATAAGGGCCTGATCCTGCAAAAAGATCCATGTAAGAGAACACTTGCTTCCATGCAGAACCACATTGGCTTTAACGGGCTCTGCATGGGCTGCTTGCATGGATTCAATGGCAAAGTTAAGGCTTAAGTTATTAAATGTATTATCATTGATCTGAAATTAGTATTAAAGAGTTACAGTGTGATAGATTCCACTTGGAATACTCTTAGTATCCCAACACAGTATCCTTTGCTGTTCCCATAAAACTCGGCACCCTGTGTAAGTAATATGTACATTATTCAAAGCACTACAACTATATACTTCAAACATCAGACTGGCCGATAAAGTGATAATAGTGAAACGGGAAACACATGAGTCATTTGGGAAATAATGGAAAAGGTAAGTGGGACAGAAATTTCCTAACATGTAGGAAGTATACAGAGCATTTCTGAGCTAGAATGTTTTTCTGCTCTAATTACATACAGATAATGCAGCCATTTGACAAAAATAAAGAAGTGTTTTGGTATCAAGTCTAAGTATTGACAATGAACTATCGTTTTATATTTCAAAAATGATTATGAATCCTTATGTATTTTTGTGTTTGGGGTCTTCTATTATATAGTTTACTATACACACTGTATAGAAAGTACACATAAATACACAGTATAATACACGGGCCTCATTCTCTTCTGACTTACACTAGTACTACACCAGTGCACTACAGTGAATTCAGTGGGCTTACCCTGATTTATACCAGTATAAGTGAGATAGCCCAGAGTCTCTACCTTGGTTCTGGCCCATTTGAACCATCTGAGCAGTGCAAATATGCAAATATGCAAACTCTGGCCATGACTGAGAATTCAGTGTGGGAGGGAGGAAACCCTCCAATGGCACAAAGCCAGGAACCAACTCCTATGTGAACTTCCTATCCCCGCCCAGGGATGGATGAACATGAGGAAGTGGGGTGGATCTTCTCTGCTCTTCCAATTCTCAACTGGCTATGATCCTTCAGAGCCAGATTTTTAGAAGTATTTAAGCACCTAAAGATGCAGACAGGCACCTAGTGGGATTTTCAAAAGTGCCTACGTGCCTAACTCCCATTGATTTCAAGGGTGCGGATATATGCTTTTGAAAATCCCAGTAGGCACCTAACTGTATCCTTATGTGCCAAAAAACCTTTAAAAATCTCACAATTAAGGTATTCTAACTTACACAAGGGCTAGGGAAGCTTGAGAATCAGGGTGTTGTAACCAGCTCCCTGACACACCCAACTGTGACCAGTGGATCTCAAAAAAGCAGAAGTTAAAATATCTAATTTTTAGAGCTATTCATATTAGTAAGTTATAACAATTTTTATAGAAAACTGCATTAACATAAGGCCATTATATGAAATGAACTCTGGTTGGAATGGATACCATGTCTTTTGAAATAATTCAGTTTATATAAGATTTCCTACATTTAACTGCTCTCTCATTATTACTTGTATTACAAGGAAACCATCAGGTGTCTTCACCATTATACTCCAGCTTTCAAACAATAAAGATTACTTTAAAGATACTACTTATAAGACACAGTATGCAGGAATAGAACTATAACAAGAAATAAATGGCATCATCTAATTAGAAGGCCCAAAGTACATTACACAAATAAAATGTTAATGTATAGACACTTTGTCACACAGACATTTTGGTAAAGTCTTGTTTCAAAACATATACTGGGTCTTATCCGTCAAACAGCTAACATTAAAAAAAGACTATATCCTAATCTTCACTGGTATTATGAGGTTCTTAGTCTCAAAAGTTTTCACAAGAGCTACCCTGCACAGTTTCCTGAACTGCATCTTTTAAGTGACTGTGGTATTCATGGCTTCATTTTAAAAGCTTACTGTAGACTAGGATTTGCAGAGATTTGTATTAAATAAGGAGGAATACTTAATACTTAGCAGTCATAGTGAGCAAAAATAGCATGTGTCTCTTCATTCGGATATTTTTAAACAAATTTTATCTTTACACTGTATTTAACATTATATCATTGCTATATAGTTACATTTTCCAGGCATTTATTTTACCAGCAGATATTTTTTGTAAATTTATGTAGCTCTTTCAGGAATGGAGTAGGAGTTTAAAGACAGAGGGCTGTATATTGTCCTTAGGCTGTAAGCAGAATTCCCATTTATGTCTATAGAAATTGTGTAACGAACTGAGGACAGTAGACAGCTCATCATGTTCTAACAATTATACAATAAAGTGCAGATATTAAAAAGGTGACATTAACAATGGAAAATTAACATCATAGCTTTTAATGTTTATACCTCGGGCCTTATAAAAAAACAAGCATTACACAAGTAACTAGTTAGTAACTGACTTTGCAGTATACTATATGTAGAGAAACATAGTTTCCACAAGCTAGGATCAATCTCTAAATTATTCTCCCTCATTTCTCTCTCTATATTGTTTTATATATATAAAATATGCAGCAGTTGGAATTTGTTTATCAGAACTAGGCAACCCACTACATCAGTTGTTAGAATTAAGAGCCCACTTTTATTATAAGTGTAGGACTCCTTCTCAAACTACTGGGGCTCTGTCATTTAATCTGATCTCCTATTGAGTGCCTTTTTTAGCTATATCAGGGAATAGTAGTGGCAGATTGAGGTCATCCAGTAAGTGGGTTGCAGTAACTCTCTTCAGCTGCACATGAGCACATTAAAGGCCCAATCCTGACCTTCTGATACCCAGCAGTGAGGGGCACCTCAGCATCTTACTGACATGTAGCCAGAGTCCACACCATATTGGCCAGTCCCAAAGAGCAAAGGGATTGGGCACACTGTGAAAGCTGGACAAAGCTCATTCTGCAGTTGGAACCCTCATAACTTTATAGAGGTGGGATGGTGGGAAGGACTCATGCAAATGAGCTACCAGTCCATTAGAAAAGCCCTCTACACATAGTGCTCCTTTCAGCCTGTACATAGGGGCCATTTACTCTAGACCTGTGACTATAATAAACTCTGCAGAGCTCCTGGGAGTGGGCACAGAAAAAGAAGGAGAGGACTAGCATCTAGTAAGTCACCCTAGATAGACAAGCAAACAATAAAGAATAATAAACAAACAGGTTGTTGGGTATGGGATAGACTTTTATCTCCCACACTCACACACCAATTGCCTAGGGAAGAAGGGGCAATTTACTCCTGATGACACCTGTTTCAGAAGTGTCAGCTGGGGAAGCTGTCTTTGCACCATGTATCCCATTCATTCTTCTCTCCCCAGCTATGAATCAGTCAGGGAGGAACCTCCAACTTCTTCTTGGACAAGGAACGTTGCGGAGGCAGCACCTCCCCGACATCCCTCCCCAAGCTTCAATTACCACCTATAGTCAGCAGAGAGAGAAATTATGGACTTTGGGTGGCCACAGTTTAAAGGAGAGGACCCTCACAGTATTCCATTTTGCCTCCCTGTCGGTACAGCCCAGACAAAGCATGACAAATGTGAGGCTGCAGGTCACAGAGGTTCTGTGGATATTCCTTGAGACAAGGTTGGCCCTTGTTGAATGCATCTTAGTCCTACGTTATGACTGTTCAGGGACATGCAGGTGTCTTTCATGTTGCTGCTGCTACTTTGGAGACCCCTATTGGAAAGCATGATAAAAAATTTGAGGCACCAGGACAGCTGCCCCACATGGACTCTTCAAGAGGAATAAAGAAGTGCTGTGTCACTCAATACAGCTATCAGAATTAGAAATAATTTAATTTAATTAATTTTTTTCTGAATAGGGCTGTGCCCCAGGTGTTTTGATAATAGACCCACCTCTAGGATTTAACCACTAAAAATTATGTCCCAGAACTTCATAATTTTATACACAATTACAATTGCCAGACATGTGGCAACTACATGAGCAAACGGCCAGTTAGACTTCTGATTTTGTGTGTGCTATTACAATAACAATTATGCACACAACTTTTATGTATGTACTTTTATACATTCAATAATGGAAATCGAGGCCTGGCCTTTATGTATCTATTGAGGAATGCAGATATCTATCTAAACAAAGTTCAAGTTAGCTGCACTCTCAGCTGCCAGCTGACTGAGGAGCTTTTAAACCACTGTTGCTTTTCTGACTCTCTTAGCTGTCCATGTGTCTTATGTTATTCAATTGATCTACAGTTGCTAGGATCAATGTGGATCTCCGGAGAGAGGGAGAATAATCACCCAAATTTATCAGTCATGTCAGATAAATGTCTACAACTCAGAGTGAACTCTTGTGGGTGGAGTTGAAGACAGACGTAATCTGGAACTCCTTTGAGTGTCTCACTGCTGTGAAAATACAGTGAAGAAGCCCTAACCTGGTGGTCCAATTGTTCAGTGAATGCACACTGTGCAAAATATTGATGCTTCACCCATTAATCTACAGGAACATAGTGAATAGAGGGATAAGGAATGCTTGACTTAAACCACAAAATTACTTATTTTAGTTAATGCTGGTTTTGCGAACCAGCAGTGGTATGTTAGAACATATTTTGTGTCCACAAATTCCCCATCAAAGCTTTTTTGTGGATTTCGTTGCTGTATCTCTATTAGGCTACAATTTAAGGTGAATTTCAAGTCCAAACCATATAGTTCCTAGTCTTACTTCTGGTTCCTTGAAACAAGCAAGTTCAAGTGAACCCATGCAATAACCTGAACTTTGATTATGGGTTTACTGTAGGATCTGATAATGGGAAAATAGGATTTGCTGGAGCCAGGCCTTTTAAAACCTAAAGGCCTATAATTTACAGGAACCTGTCCTCACACTTAAAATGTGGGTACCCATGTCAAACAAAAATTTGCACATCTTTCCTCAAAAAGAGAAGAACACTGGCTCCCATTGTTTAATTACACAGTTTGCTTGGGGGGGGAAACAAGAGAAAAAGGACATTTTAGTTGGAAAATTCTAAGTTTTGTTATAATATGAAACTAAGTTTCAAGATTGATTCAAAGTGGTAAAGGACATATTTCAACCTTTGCCACTAGTGACTATGTACACCTAATATCTGTGTGGTAACATTACATACGTAAGGATTTAATAAAGACCTGTGCCTCCACTGATGTTCATGAGACTGAGGAGAGTATGACCCTAACATTTTACTTTGGCAGTAACAACATTAGTGACATAAGAGCCTGTAGTTAGAAATATCACAGGTGAGCAGACTTACCTTTAGGGCAAAAGGCCTACCCACAACTGGCTGGTACAGTAAGAGATAGCTTCCATAGTTCCTACAACACAGCAGCATTCCACTCACTTCTCCATTTATTTAATACTACAGGAGGGTGGTGATTTATTTTTGGTTTATTCATTCATTTATTTTCTTTTGAAAAATAGGAAAACTGATTACCTGGCTCCATATTCCATGCGCAGTTTCATGTCACCGCACTGATCAGAAAAGATGGGGCTACAGGTGAGCATGTATCAGTTTTAAAATTTTTATTAAGATGATGTTAAAAGAAAAAGAGAACAGTACAGAGTTTAAGCATAGAAGTTTCTGCTTATCAGAGAATAACGTACAGACTATCAAGGGGTGCGAAGTTCGGTTTAGGATCAGATGGCGTAAGGAATACATAATCTGCAATATCCCCAGTTGGGGGTAAAAGGCACCATGAGGCGCCACATGAGCCATGCATAGCGTCGACCGATCCCACAGGTCTGCAGCACACACTCGTTGCAAGGGTCCCAGGCGCCCAGGGCTCTG